>NW_013665839.1:171075-173487 GCF_000517525.1 Limulus polyphemus | reverse complement strand
CTGCGGATGGAGTCCAGGTTTTGGGGTCGGAAGTGTTTTTTGTCTAGGACTGAGCCATTGTTTTTGGCGTTTAATATTCGCATAGAGAATCCATTTTTAATCACCGATGACAAATTCTGTCTAAAAATGGTTCACGCGCATTATGCGCCAGAAGAGACGAAGCAATGTTTACACGTTGAAAACGATGATCATCGGAGAGTTCGTGAGGTACCCAAACACCCTCTTTATGGAGTTTTCCCCATATTCCTTATGTGTTTATGTATTGTTTCATGAGAGACATGCAATTTCAGGGCCATTTCACGAGTATGTTGACTTGTGTTAGACACAATAAGCGTCTTCAGAGCATCAATATCAATTCCAACATGTCGGCCCCTGCCATCACAGTTTTTAAGGCTAAGGTCACCTGAACGAAATTTGGTGAACCATCGTTTACACTTACGAATGTTCAAAACATTTCCATAAACTTCTTTGACATTCTTTGTGGCTACAGAGGCGTTGTTTCCCTTCTTGTATTTAAATAGCATTACATGCCGAATGTGTATCTCGTCGTGTGTCATCACTATAAAGGATTAGAGTATAATAAACTTTACACATTATATAGGCTACACTAAAGTGACGTTTAGGCGGTTCGTTTAAGTATTATACGTGATGTACTATTTTTGGTGGGTGGTTAATGAAAGTGTTCTAAAACGCGACATTAGTTTATTGACTACCTAATAGGTTTAAGCTTTATACTTTAAAATTGCATATACGGATTGTTGATAAAATCTGATAGCTGTATTGGTCATTAACTTTAATTACAGGATCATCTGTAAAACTTAATTAATGTATTGGCTTTCAAGTTGTAAATCTGGATTGTTTTTATGAATCAAATTTTCGTTGTTTGTCAAGTTTTAAATCTTCCTTGTTTGTCAAGTTTAATGTTTGTTTATAGTTAAGCACAAAGCTGCACAATGGGCTATCTGTGCTCGGCTCACTACGGGTGTTGTAGGTCCGCAGACATACCGCTGTACCACTGTGGGGGCGTCAAGTTTAATGTTTGAATTGTTCACCAAATTCAATACCTGGTTTGTTCACCAACTTCCCAATCTTTATTCAGCGTCAAGTTTCATAGCTGGAAGAAATTTCAAAATGTTCTAGTCGTCTTCGATTCATATTTCTACTATCAACACACATAACGACAGAAACATTTGGAACACATTCGACTTCAGTCAATTGACATTGGTCGTCTTCGTAAATTTGGTTTTTTGTACAACTGGAAGATTGAAATATATTTAACCTACATTACTACGGCAACAGGTGAAGCTAAACGTAAACAAGTAAACGTGAAATGTAGTAAAGGAAAAGCCATTACAATATCATGCAATGCTCAAACGCTTCACCAGAGGGCTAAACAGTTCGCATGCGTTAATGTCACTAATCTTGTTGTTTGAATAGGATTTGACTTAATACATAAACTTGGTACAAGGACAAACCTAGGAATGCATAAAACTATAGCAAAGAAATCTAATCTACCAAACTGAGCCTCACATACACACACACACACATAAAAGACCAAAATGGTCTAATTTAAGTCAAACTCTTACAATTGAAAGTTACCCCAATCTACATAAAAGCAGAATTTTGCACTTTTATACATAACAAGACAAAACGTAAAACACTCTCATTTCTGTTAAGTCAATAAACATCAGAAGCAAATGTTGTGATTTTAGTTGCCCCAATTATTATGAAGTTACAAATACAGTAAAAAATACAAAACATGAATCACATGCAAGTAATCCATTCTGCATGTAAAATTAGAATGAAAATGATATTAGAAGAAATTGTAGCCTCGTAAAAATTAGGAGTTCGTTATAATGTATAACATATATGTAAGCTGATTTTTTTAACCTTCTATAATCAATACGTCGTCATAATCCAAATTATATATGATGGCCATTTAGGCTTTTAAGGTTAGTATTTTGTATAATGCAAACTCAATACACGGTATTTTAGCCTGTAATTTCGTAAAACTTGGATATGGTTTTAAAGTAAATTTTATATAGAATGGCTTTCAAGACATATGAAAGAAGGATGTTGTTACAGAATACAAAGCTTGTAATATAGTCTTTGGACATTTGTCTCTAACAAATGTTCTTTGTTTTAATTTATTCATAGCCAGTTATTGTTTTAAGAGCTAACACGGCTGGAATTTTCCTAGCACTTCTATACATTTATCTATAATAGTTATGTTATTCATGCTAGCCACTGTTTTTTACTCCAGTTCCGTTTCATACTTAATTTCTTATTTAAATGACCATAAGTTAATCCTAGAAGGAACACGTTTATAAGTTATAAACTGTTTTATATTATAGACCAACTACGTTCTGAGATACGAATATTTGGGGCCTTAATTACACAGACCTGTGATGG
>NW_013665839.1:159731-170075 GCF_000517525.1 Limulus polyphemus | reverse complement strand
TTTTTCTCCATCACGTACAGGTTTTTCACAAAACGTTATATCGCAATACATAAAAGAAAGGCCACAACACAGAGTTTTGAGATTAAAAGACGTAGATTTCACACACAAAATCAGGATGAATGAAGATGTATATTCGTTTGACATCAATGTTCTTCCATTTTCTTCAGCTTGTTTGTATTTTTGTTATCAAACATAATAATAAAAAATGTTCATCGTGGTAACGAAATAATAATTTGATCTAAGTAAGAGTTTTTTTTCTTCCCGATTTGTAAAAAAATCCTTACTTATTGGAAAAAAAGAATATTATTTTCGAAATCTGCATAGCTGAATTATGGAAAAATCCATTATTAAAACTGAAACAACTTTTATGAAGTTTAAATTCGCAGACCTGTGTTATCTAAAGGATTTCTCAATTGTAGTTAAAATAGTAATATCATAAATTTTGAGAAACTTATGTTTGTCTACGAACAGAAATTAAAAATCATTGCGGTGCACGATCATTTAAACAAAATAACTAAGTGATTCACTGCCACAACCATTGTTTATATAGATTTTTAATATCTAAACATCTAAGTTCATTTAAAATCATAGTATGAATAGAAGTACATTTAACTGTGTTTAGAAGTTTATTTTTCTAACGAAATATTTGTCATTTTACTAACAATACTCTATGTAGCCATGTCAAGACAAACAAATTTTGAAAGCATTTCAATGTTACATTCCGAAAGAGGTCAATTTGAAAATTCAATAAAGAATCAAAATAAGGAAACAGACTGTTATGCTCTTCCTTTCGAACCACATTAAGATGTATTTAGAAACGACTTAATGAATATTCTATGAAGAATAGAGTTTGCAGAATGTTGTTAAGTACAAACGAGGGTATCAGAAGTTGTGAGCTTGCGCTTAATGGATTATATGGATAACTGAAACTCTTCTGGCATGGTGGCACTTCACCCTGCTCCTTTGAAAGTCCATCTCCATTGTTTTAACTCTTGAGTCATCTTCGACATTATTCTTTCCTTGGCTAAACCAATTCTCGACTCCCTTTGGGACCAGATTCTTATAAGATAATTAATTATGGAATGTGTTTTAGTGAGCACCCTTAGAGTCGTAAATATAATCATATGAAATCATGGAAATAAACATTTTAATCTCTGATATGGTTTAGTGAAAAAGATTTGGTAAAGATAGATGGAAATGGAAATTCAATTCTCGGTAATTAAAGAGTAAATATTCACCCTGTAATGCTTGACCTGTTGAATTTCAATTACTTTTTTTAAAAATCTGGAAGAAAACTGAACTCATCGAGGTTCTTAGAAAAGTATAGTAATTTACATATTAATAATGGGTTATTCAGAATGAATTATGAGTTATATACACAAGATAAAGGTTGAAAGAGTGTATGATATACGTACTTTAAAACAGCAGCAGTTTGTCTGAACAAATTATGTAAAACACATGCATTCAAGAAGAGATTCTGTTGGTGTTTAAATAAAATTTAAATATTCTAAAATATTTGTCGTACAGTTAATTAAATTGTCTTATAATAAAGGTTGTTAAAACTTATTTAAAGAGGCGGGATTTTTGACATTTACTCATAGAACTTTTTGGTATATTCTTGATTGAAGAAATCGTGAATTAATAATGTTTTATTGGAATGCCTTTCACATTATAATATAATTGTTTTTATTAAAGTAACAGATGAACATACACTATTGCTGCTAATAAGTTCAATATTTAGGAAACGATAACAATATATTAATAGTAATATTCGCAAATGGAAAATATTTTAAACGCAATTCATAAAAATAATAAATGCATCAGTGAACAGATGTCTGTTTTTTCAATTTCGCGTTAGTCATCCATTATTTAGTAGTCATAGACAGTCAGCAAGTCAACACCACCCACCGCCAACTCTTGGGCTACTCTTTTTACCAACGGAAAGTGAGATTAATAGTCACATTATAACGTCCTCACAACTCAAAGAGTGAGCATTTTCGGTTACGAGGATTCGAATTACGAATCGAGCATCCTAGCCACCAGACCAGTAAATTTGTAAAAGAAAATACTGTAATTAATGTTTACTAGATACACATATTTATAATATCATAATTTTTATCATATTTTTGGTTAAGTACATTTTGAACTAATTTCCACCCGGGCATATTATTCTGTTCGTAGTTTACCAGTGTTTGATTTGGTAAATAATACATAAAGCGTCTTTAGCTGAAAGCAGCTAGACTCTTTTTGCCTCGAGATTACGTTAGTTTCAGATACTTAACATAAATAATTAAGCAAGATGCTGCTTCTCGTGTGCTTTAACCTCCTTCCAGAGAAATTGTAAATTCAGAAAAATAGTATCTTTGTTGCCAGCTAGTCATTATTCTGAAACATTGACATTTCCGTTTGTTGTCATAGAATAGATGTTGTTTCTTTTTATTACAAACATAGTAAATTGGTTGCTTTGTTCGATCACTTATAAACTCGCACATTGAGTTCAAGAATATTTAGAAGAGGATTACCACTGGTCATTATTCATTATTTTACTTATAGGAATTAAACAATGGTCACTGTAAAAAAGTGTTTGAGTTTTTTTTTGCCTTTTTTGTCAACAACTTTACTCCAAGTTAACTGCGATCACTATCGGGTTTCTCTGACAGCGAACTGCTTTCAAAGAATAGTCATTTTCCTGCGAGTGTGACACTGATGTGTCCTGTAACTCTTTACTGTGCATTTTCAGTAAAGCAAGGAAAATAAAAATATACGAATGAATTCTTGCATTTAGCACGAATACGTCATGGCACTATATAGAGAATACTACATAAAATGCAGCACTACAATATTTCACCCATAAACGGAAGAACCTGGGTAACACGTATCCCCTCATTCTGACCCGGTAGTAAATTGCCCTTTTAAATGAGGAATAGAGACTTGTGTCTACATGGAAAGTTTCATTTTTAAATTCAATGGACACGAACAACATGGCTAACAAAGTGTCCCCAGACGTCAGTACCCCCCCATCCCCCCCAAAAAAAATCCTGATATATTCCGACGTCTATGATTTCACTAGATCTAAAACACTACTTTGAGCTAAAAAGAACTAGTGGATGTGTCGAGAAAGCTGAAAACAGCATGTGTGTAAAGTTATAGCAGCTATTGATTACTGTGATATCTACCAGGACATAAAGGAAAAGATGTATTCCTCCGCTAGAATTTTGCAAATCACTAACGTTTTCTAGAAGATAAAAGATCTTTTTCTTATCTATTTCAACCAGAAAGTTTCAGAGATAAAATTTCTTTTATTCGTTTCGTTTTATTATTTAAATAAACTATGAACAAATTATATATATGTTTTTGTAGAACGATATCAATTTATTAAATCTTAAAAACAGCTTCTAAATTAATAATCATTTGTCGTATGTTACATCTCACCGACTATATTTCATTGTATAATACTATAATGACACTTACTTTAACCATGAAGCAACTCATTATAACGTGGTGGAGATAAAAGTGATGAAGTTAAGAGTCAACTGATTAAAATATAGAGATCCTAGAGCAGAAAATTTATGAATTATTATGACATTAATTCTGTCCATCTATTCTACATATCTAGTTCGTTCAGTCAATGATACTTATGCACGTTAGTTCTTCAAGTCAAACTAAGTACTAATTGAAGTAATATTGCTATTTTAATAACGTATGAGTGAAAATAAAGAATAATATATTATAAATTGTCAACCATTTTTATCTGCTAGAGCCGTTGGCCCAGAATCAGGGTTCATCAGGTCGGCTGGGATCCGACAGACAGTTGTGGTTGAAACACTATTTATATTATCAAATTGTATGAACAACATCTCTTATGGTGTGAACTACATTAAGTTGTTGAAGCGTTTTTTATTAGTTTTACTTAAGTCTTCTACAAATCAGAATTAGGGTAAGGATTAATAAACCAATAATATTTATTTATTTATTTTAATACCAATTGTTTGTTATTATTAGTTATTTTAACCTTAATTAACTTTACTCATCATTCAGAAGAACTGGTGAACCAGCAAGTTAGTCTTCTTGTGTCAGGACAACAACACTTATGTAAATATATTTTACATAAATCACTTTATAGTGATACTCACTAGATTATTTGTATGTTCTTGATAAATTAGCTCCCCAGTGGCACAGCGGTATGTCTGCGGACTTAAAACACTAGAAATCAGGTTTTGATACCAGTGATGGGCAGAGCACAGATAGCCCATTGTGTTATTTTGTGCTTAATTACAAACAAACAAATCTTTAACTTATTGTTTCACGTATATCGATTAATTATACAACTTATTGTTTCACGTATAGCGATTAATTATACAACTTATTGTTTCACGTATAGCGATTAATTATACAGCTTATTTAAGTTGTATAATTAATCGCTATACGTGAAACTTTTTTCACGTATAGCGATCTTCGTCAAAGATGTTGTGACGAAATAACCTAAGCTGTCCCCTGGTGGCTCAGCGGCAAGTCTGCAGGATTACGAGGCTAAAAAAAAAGGTTTTCGATACCAGTGGTTGGCGGAGCCCAAATAATCCGTTGTGTTGCTTTGTGCTCAACAACAACCGAAACAAAATTTTCTGATCATATTGTTAAATTATAAATAGTTTTATTTTTTCGAAGAAACTATTCTCAAACTAGTAAATATTTAATTACTTTTTTCAATATCTTTAACAGAAATAACAGCGGCGTTCATGGAACATTTTGATCAAAATAATTATTTCGGTAACAAAAAAGAATTTTAAAAGTACAGTTGGAAATGTGTATGGTCTACAGCTTGCATTGCGACGACGAACATGGCCTATACTATCTTAGCTTCTTTGGAACTGTAATGTATAGTATAAGTAATGAGATTTTTCGACAGTTCCTTTGAAAAACAAAGATGGTTGATTAAGTCATCAGGATCATCGGTGTAGTTTTGTTGAATATTTTATTTCTAGAATCCCTAATGTGCTCTATTGGCACAATTTTAATGGAAAAGCTAAGTTATCATTGGAATAATAAGCAGAAGTTAATTGAAAGTTAATGGTTATTTAGGTTTTAATGATCTTTCTCCAATAAATTACTTTTAGGAGACTCGAGTGGGTCTATATAGGTATAATAGTAGGAAGTTTATCTAGAATAGCAAATCAAATGAGATGACAAAGTGTCCTTGTAGAAATGGTACCTGGAAATCAATGATGTTGATGAAATAATGGCTGCTGGAAACATCTACTTATTTCATTGAAACAGATGGAAATTTAAATACGAACTTATTTTATAACCTATGTTATCTTCTTTTATTTTTTTAGGGTAAAATTTCTAAAGTTGTATTTAATATTTATCTTAAGAGCCTGTCCTTTGTTTATGTGACAAAAATAACTTTAGTGGCTAAACTGGTTATTCTGTCTGAATGTTTTGTCAAAAAGAGAGTTACTTATGATATTCGATTTTACTTATTTCCAACGCACCAATCACTAAACTCCTCCTTATTAATAAAGGTGCAGTAGAGTCACTTAACAAAAATGGCTGTACCGGTAGATATGACGATAAAAATAATCTCTGTGCTCTAGAAATAATATATTAAAAATAACAAGATGGAAAAGAGAGGGTGTTTGCACTTTGAGTCTGCGTTGAGCTTCTAAAATCCCGGGGGATTCTTTTTCTTCCTAATTGTTTGATCTAAATCACCATGCTAGATGAGAAGTTTTATGTAAAATGAAAAGTATTCAACATTTTTGTGAAAAAACAAATCTGGCTTAAAAGTTGTTTTGACTGTCCACAAAATATTCACAGGGGACTGGTATGAAATGTATTGCACCTACAACTTTTGTATTACAACACTGACGGCTCGTTAGAAAAATGGGAGGAGGCAATATCTTCTCAAAGCTTTTGAACAAATAAAATGTTTATTTTTTTATACTGATACTTATATTTTACTTGTCTTGGGCGTAAAAAGTGTTCTAGTTACACTCTGTATCATTAATCGAGGTGACATCAAAACAGTTGTGCCCATCGGTTACTTTTTATCTGTACAAATTCTTTATACTTGCGACGGAAACAGTCGAGAGGACCCGAGCCTTCTTGTCGTGCTCAAACAAGGGTTTTGAGGCTGGCCGGACAGCTAATGGAGCCAATGAAAACGCAAATTTAAAAACAACCAATGAAAATCATTTAAAGAAAAGTTTGCACCAAGAGGAGCACGTAGACCTCACAAGATCGCGAAGATCAAGGGCTAATACACGTTTGGTGATCTTGTTATTATTCAGAGCTTTTAATGAATATAAATAAATAAAAGTGAATAACAATAAAGACTTGGTTAAAAAGTGCGACGATTTATTTTAATTTGGAGGTTATCTCGAGTTTTACAATTAAAATAATAGTTAGGCCTTGTCTGGCATTACGACGATTGGTTATTACTAACGTGTTTAGAGCTATGAAATACCGATGGCTCGAACTAGCGTTTATTATGATGAACGACGGTAGTGGTTCATAATGAGGATCGCCAAGAATTGCACAAAAACCTAATACAACCTTCGGGCAAAAAGCATCTTGAAGAGTAAAGATTCACTTCAAACAATACTTTAAAACCGTTACTATTGACAGCTAAGGCTGTACACATATAAAAATATACAATATATATATATATTATATTATATTTATTACATATTATATTTACAAGGGAAAGAAAATTCGCTGAAAACGATCCGTTTGTAATTCTTCTTCGTATTATTATTCTTTTGTCAGCCTACAACATAAACGGTTTGGTATATTGAACCCAAACCTCTTGTAGGCTACTAAATAAGGTACTGCGAAGATCATAGGGATATTGAAAAGTTGTGTTGTTTCTTCTATATTTTACATAAGCTAAAAAAGTCATAATTCTAGTGTAAACGATGTTATAATTACCCCTAGAAGTTAGCTTTCCTAGCGTTCGTTAAAAAAGCTTAAATACAGAGTGAAACAAGAAGTACCAGCCAATAATAGATGAACATTAGATGACTGTAACATGTAGATACTCAATGCTTTGTACACTATACAATTGGTGTCTTTAGGGAGCCAACCCTTATATTATGTATGAAGTGAAAGAGTACAAAAAATCAATATACATAATATTAAATTTTATTACACACATTCGTAGAATAATTGCTTTAAAAGACACGAAGGTTTATTTAAAGCAATATTTTAGACGTAAATATTTTATTTAGGCTGCTTTTCTACTGGTAAGATTTTATAAAATTTAGTGGTGGCTGTGTCTTAGTATAGGCATATATTTGCCCATTGTTGTGCATTGCATAAAAGAATTTAGTTACACAGAAACTATATTCTCAAACAAATCTCCATGAACATCTCTAGCTGCAGCTTAACATTTTACATCTCGAACAAATAGTCCATAGCTACAGTAAATCATCATGAACGGTATCAGCTAGCTACTAGCTATGTTTATTATCATTACAATGTATAAAGCTAGTTACCATATAAATTAATCCTTTGCCCATACTTGAGCATAAAAAAAAAACAGCAAACAAAATAAATAAAAACCTGCAAATAGGAATAGTAAAAAAGAGTAAGGAAACAAGGCTGTAGACATTATTTACTCAAACTACAAACCCTATTTTGATTCCACCAAATGTAATTCTAGGTAACAGCATGGAGTCAAAATAGGGGTTTTTAGTTTGAGTAAATAATCTCTACGGTATCTCCAGCCTTGTTTCCTTACTTTTTTTTACGATCCCTATTTGCAAGTTTTTAAATTCCCAATTTGTTATTTATCTTGTAATATGTAAGTCAAAACGCCTAAAGTAAATATCCCTTTTACTTTTTTCTATTTTTGGGACTTCCTCATCAATATAATCTACGAGCCGCTATTGAAGCCAAATAATGCTGTTCATCGTGTAGATTGTTTGTTGTAATATTCAACGTTGATTGAAATCAACGGCATAATGAAATGGCCTACGGAATACATTTCGAAAGAATTAGGTAAGCAGTATATAGTATTTCTCTAGATTTTCAATTTATGCGCAAGATATACTCAGTTAATAGTTTTAAATAATACCGAAAAACAAAACAAAAACGAATACTTGTTTGTTTCTTTTTTTAGCGCAAAGTTAGAGAATGGTTGGCTGGCTGTGCTCCGTTCACCGCGAAGACTCGGATCCGGTACTTTATCGTTGAAAATTAATTAGTTTAGCGCTGACACACCGGGAGGTAAACCGAATGCTAAGTTTTTAATTTCCAAGAAATAATCTTCAGAGTTCTTTCTTGGTTCAGATAATTCAATCAGCTAGATGTGTCTAACTTCACATAAAGGTTAGAAATACTTTGTTTGTTTGTAATTAAGCACAAAGCTATACAATGGGCTATCTGTGCTCTGCCCACCACGGGTAGCGAAACCCGGTTTCTAACGTCCTTAGAAATACTCTAATATTTCTTTACTTAGATACAAAATGAAATTTTTAATATAATGACGGCATTTTAAAGGGATGTAGTTAAATAAGAAAATTACTTCCAGTTTACAACGTTTCTAATAATGTGTATAATATTTATTTAATGAATAATTGTAAATTATTAAGGGTTACCATACAGATACGCAAATAATATTGGATTTTTTACTTAAAACTTGTTTATTGTCGGATATACAGCGCATATTGTCTGTAGTTACAACGTTTCACTAGGTTAACCTGGCAACATGAGGTACGACACCTATCTGATGTTGTCAGGTTAACCTGGTGAAACATTGTAACCATAGATATTATACAATAAAAAAGTTTTAAGTTTCATAACAGGGTATTTCCTTTAATTACTTCATATTGAGTTTTGTTTTGTTATTTTTATAGTTGAAACAGTGGCTAAAACACTCTCTTAATTAAGTTACAATAACCAGTTTGCCCCTGATGAAGATAGAACCACATTTCGTAAGCGCTTGAGTTATAGGGTTTCGTACTTTCGTCTAGTTGGTTTTTTTTTAAAACTCATATGTTTTTCTAACATCTCGAAGTAACAAAACATTAACAATCTTTCACATTCTTCAAAGCAAATTCATTGGGTAAAATGGAGTACGAGTGTTCAAGGACTACAGAAACGATTAGGTTAATCTTTTAAACCTCCTAAATTCAAAACTCCTCTTCGTATTATCGTAATTAGTAATAATGTGTATGCATAAGTATAACAGAAAATTTTACACCAACTGTTATTAGTATATAAAATACATATAATACAAAATAGTTGTTGACAAAAGCAATAAACCCGAGTGACCTATGGAAAATTATTCTACAAAAAAAAAAAAAGACAAAAACAGTGGCATAAATATTAAAGTTAAAACTGGGCCAGAATTTGCTAACTTACATGAATACTTTATGCATTGATTATAATATAATCTTTTAATATTTTTGTCGTTACTTCATGGTTAAAAATTATAGGAACTTCAAATATTTTTACAAATTTACATATTTTTATATTTACAAGTATTGAATAATCATGTCCAAATTCCGTAGATATGTCACCTGAAAAAATGATACTTGTGCATAATCAAAATAAACACAACCTAAAACTGTATACGTTTATGCATTTCTATATTTGTTTGTTTGTTTTCAAGGGATATTCATATATGTTTGCCTCCCTCATTTCCGTGGCTCAGCGGCAAGACTGAGGGTTTATAACACAATAAATTGGGTTGCGATACATGCGGTGGGCAGAGCCCAGATAGCCCATTGTGTAGCTTTCTGCTTAATCACAAACAACACTAATACTTGAACTATTTATCTAGTTTTATTCTACTTAAATTTTCAGATATCAGTGTACGTAAGCACGAGCTACATTTAGATGAACCATTTAAAATTTACCTGTCTTTTGTTGTTAATTTTTGTGAAGACAAAGCTACACAACAGGCTATTTTTGTTCTGCCACCGCAGGTATCGAAACCTAATTTTTAGCATTATAAATCCTCTGACGTATCTCTGTGTCACCGAGGGCGAAAAATAAAGCAACTGAATAAAGATCAATCTTATAGTTTTCATTTCACACAATTTTACTTATGATACATTTATATTTTATGACATTTAATCTTTTTTTATTTACCCTGTTTAGATATATTGTTTGTATGGTTCAACTCATCATTAGTTATTTCCCTTCCGTGACTTCATAAGAACATTAGTTATTTCTCTTCCGTGACTTCATAAGAACATTAGTTATTTCCCCTCCGTGACTTCATAAGAACATTAGTTATTTCCCCTCCGTGACTTCATAAGAATATTAGTTATTTCCCTTCCGTGACTTCATAAAAATATTAGTTATTTCCTTTCCGTGATTTCATAAGAACATTAA
>NW_013665839.1:157047-158731 GCF_000517525.1 Limulus polyphemus | reverse complement strand
CGATATTCACTCAAGAATTGACTAGCTTCTTCTCCTCTACTCTATCTGTTCAAAATTATGGACAGTTATGTACAGGTAGTCCTTGTGAAATAAAGAAAAACTTAAAATAGACATGAAAATACTGTTTTTACCGGATGACATAATGACAGAAAATAACCTTATATAATATTGGAAAATTTCAAAACAAAATGAAAACTACAAGCAACTATGGACACTTATGTTTAAACCAAATCATTTCTTGGGTTTGGAAACAAGAACAGGGCGTGGCCTAGTAATTAACGTGCCGAAGACTGTTGATTTGTGATTTTGTTTTTCGCGTTCCGTTCTTAACATGGCCCGGCATAGCCAGGTGCTTCGGGCGCTTGACTCGCAATCTGAGGGTCATGGGTTCGAATCCCCGTCCCACCAAACATGCTCGCCCTTTCAGCCGTGGGGTGTTATAATGTGACGGTCAATCCGACTAGTCGTTGGTAAAAGAGTAACTG
This sequence comes from Limulus polyphemus, assembly GCF_000517525.1. Taxonomy (NCBI): domain Eukaryota; kingdom Metazoa; phylum Arthropoda; class Merostomata; order Xiphosura; family Limulidae; genus Limulus; species Limulus polyphemus. Next base: position 158,246 of record NW_013665839.1, on the reverse strand, counting down.
AAGAGTTGGCGGTGGGTGGTGATGACTAGCTGCTTTCCCTCTAGTCTTTCACTGCTAAATTAAAGACGGTTAGCGCAGATAGCTCTCGTGTAGCTTTGCGCGAAATCCAACAAAACAAATAGTTTTGAGGTGGAGTAGCACCTTAATTTCAGACGTCTAAAATGATGTAAGACTTTAAATTGTTTTTCTTACAATATCTCGACTTTTAGCATTAGGCAGAACATTGCTTTTTTTTCTGTTTATTAGAAAAGTACAAATGTAAATTATGATTCTTATTTTAAATAGTAATTTATGTTGTCACGATAAAGTATTCTCAAAGGTATATCAAAGCTTGCATAACTGAAACAACTGTTCATGCATATATTCATTAGAATCTGAATCCTGAAACACAGATGTTTAGGGAACAACAAACTGTTTCTCCACGCTTATGTGTAATTTTAATGAATACTAAAATGACTGTTAAAATAACTTCCATCAGTTTTAGCCAATGAATGTGCACTACAACTTTCGTATATTAGTAAGATATGTGTTTCTTAGTAGCTAACAGTGAGAGTTTGTAAGTAATGAACCATTATGTTTTTCTTTATGTTAGTTTCATCAATAATTTTGGCTGTAATGTTTAAGACAATTTTGAGCACATTTTCAAAATTAATTTCCATAATTAAGTATGTTATTCGACTTTCTTTGCTAAGTATATAGACTTAGGACTAACCTAAATCTCCTAATCTGACCGAACCTCAACGGATATCATTGGGATTATCGCCGAAAATGTCGTAAAGCGAAAGAGGTACCGTTTTTGCGTTTATGACAAAGCTACTGAGGCTATCTATTTCTGTCCTTAATTTTGAGTTACTGACCAGAGGGAAGGCAGGCATTAAGCAGAACTCTACCATCCACACTGAGGGATTGATTGTCATTCTTATAACTCACCCGCAGCTAAGGTGCCTGGCATATTCTGTGATTTAACGCAGTCTAATCATTATAGGTTTTAGTTTTCTGCTATATTGCTTTATGACATTAAGTACTTATAGTTGATTTGTTATAAAATATTACCTCATTACCTTATAGTTCAAATTTACGTAGTTGGTTTAGTTTTTTATCAGAAATTATTAAATATAATTTTATTATTTAAAAAAAAAGATGAATAAAATCACAAAACTAGTGTACCATGTTGAACTAGGAAGTAAAGTTGAAGCTAT
>NW_013665839.1:155145-157037 GCF_000517525.1 Limulus polyphemus | reverse complement strand
TATAATTTTATATTTAAAAAAAAGATGAATAAAATCACAAAACTAGTGTACCATGTTGAACTAGGAAGTAAAGTTGAAGCTATTTCAAAATTAGAAGTAGTATTACTGGGATCATACTTTAAAAGAGGTTTATACATTTACGACTTTCCTGAGACATTTTCATTGCAAAAGGTAAAAACAGTAATAAGCAAGTTAGCGATCATGAAGTTAACTTGTATTTTGTGAGTATTTTGTTTCAAGTCAAATAGAATGTAATAATGACAAACAAACAGTGTTGACTTAATTTGACCATTCAACAAAGTTATAAGGCCACATTTGGTTAAACATAATTTCATTTCACTATGTTCCATTTGTCAAGAATGAGAATATTTCGCTATGTTTTTTTTTCATAAAATGTTCTTGATGTTTATCTCTAATAACTAGAATAAGAATAATTCGCTATGCCTTTTTCATAAAACGTTCTTGATGTTTATCTCTAATAGCTAGAATGAAAATATTTCGCAATGCTTTTTTTTCATAAAATGTTCTTGATGTTTATCTCTAATAACTAGAATAAGAATAATTCGCTATGCCTTTTTCATAAAAGGTTCTTGATGTTTATCTCTAACAGCTATAATGACAATATTTCGCTATGCTTTTTTTACAAAATGTTCTTGATGTTTATCTCTAATAGCTATAATAATAATAATTCGCTATGCCTTTATCATAAAACGTTCTTGATGTTTATCTCTAATAGCTATAATGACAATATTTCGCTATGCTTTTTTCACAAAATGTTCTTGATGTTTATCTCTAATAGCTAGAATGAGCATGTGTCAAGAACAGCTTTTAAAAATTCCTGAAAATCCGTTTAAGCTCAACGTGCCTTCATAAATCACAGAGTGACATCACCCACATACAAAAAGGACATTATCTTTCTTACAGTCACCTAGGATCAGTATTATGTCATACAGGACAACTAACCAATTTAACTGAATCTCGTAAGCTTAATTTCATATTACTTTTTTTTAACTACATAAAAAAAAAATGACACAAAATACACAACTAAAAAATCTCCCATGTAACATCTATAGAAAATAAAACATCAGTAAGATGGGTAGAAAATAACCGAAAAATGGATTACCTTGAATGGTTCTAATAAAATACAAATGATATTTAAAATTCTTGATGTGAAATGTTGTTCCAAAATCACTTTCTTTAAAATAGCAACACGGACGGGATAACGAAGGTGGGAAGTTGCTCCCCCACCATTTTTCTGTAGGATATAGTATATGCACGACATTCACAATAATTAAGTCAGACTTTTTGGCCCTCCCCCCACATTTCGATCTCAAATTCCGCCCAGGGCTAACAACATAAGGTATATTGTTTAGACGCAGAGAAATTACCTCCAAAGTTAAAAGCAACTTCTAATACTGTGAGATAAATATACTGAAACCAATCTTCGTGAAAAGTATGCTCTTTCTGCGTGAGGCCCGGCATGGCCAGGTGGTTAGAGGGCGCTCGACTCGCAATCTGAGGGTCGCGGGTTCGAATCCCCACCCCACCAAACATGCTCGCCCTTTCAGCCGTGGGGCGTTATAATGTGACGGTCAATCCCATTATTCGTTGGTAAAATAATAGCCCAAGAGTTGGCGGTGGGTGGTGATGACTAGCTGCCTTCCCTCTAGTCTTACACTACTAAATTAGGGACGGTGCGCAGATAGCCCTCGTGTAGCTTTGAGCGAAATTCAAAACAAACAAACTCTACTGTCCTTTGTTTGTTTGTCTTTAACAATGAATGAGAATGCTACTCATTCTGATTGAATGTGGACAGAAGAAAAATAATACGTAAACATAAAAAAATCTTTCAAAAATTATTTCACTTTGAAACACAAACCTTTGAAGATAGG
>NW_013665839.1:144931-154145 GCF_000517525.1 Limulus polyphemus | reverse complement strand
GTGACTTCATAAAATATTAGTTATTTCCTTTCCGTGATTTCATAAGAACATTAATTATTTCCCTTCCGTGACTTCAAGAGAACATTAATTATTTCCCTTCCGTGACTTCAAGAGAACATTAATTATTTCCCTTCCGTGACTTCATAACAACATTAGTTATTTCCCCTCCGTGACTTCAAGAGAACATTAATTATCTCCCTTCCGTGACTTCATAAGAATAAAGATACCTTTAGATTTATTCTATTGTGGAAAGCGTGAGAACAACGTAATGAAAACGTCATACAGGTATTTGTGAACCTCAATTGATTTTTGGTTCATACTCCTACAAGCGTTTGGCAAAATAGAACTATTTACTTCCAAATTTACGTTAATTAATTTATCTTTTAATTTAATCGGAAGATTTCAAAGGCTAATTAATTTGACTATTCATTATCGGTGAATGAAACACGAGAGGAAACAATTAGATCTTTGAAAGGCGGCTTAGAACGACGCGATTCTGAAGAACCTTTGACTTCAGATTTGGAATAAACAATAGCTTTTGGAAAATACGGCTTCATATGAAATTTATTTTTTATGTATAAAAAATAAATACTAAATTTTTGCACGATTTTATTAATCGTCAACGACGCATGCGATAAACCTTAACCGTTTTGTCACGAGCATCTTCTTCTGCGCATGTCACGATGTTTTAGTGAGTTACATTCAAAATTTATTTAAACTACTTTGTTATCATGGTATACAAATAAACCTGCCGTAAAAATGCAGCTAATAAACCAACTTTTAATAGTATATCAGTTTTAAATTTTTTCATGTTATAAGGCATTATAAAAAAAATCCTGAATTTCCCCTAGTATGAGAATTGTGACATTCTTTTTTTTCTAGGCATTCCCTCTTCTCTAATTTATTAAAGCGAGCAACATGAAACCTAATTCCACTGATAATCGCACATTCTGTCCAAGTCCGACTAGTATTTGTAATCCTCAGTGGCTGTTACTGATTCGACCATTGATGTATGACGTCAAGCCACTCTCGTTACAGGTGCACAAGCGTATTAAATGTGCTCAGTTTCGGTGGGCTATGAGCATTGTTGTAGAGACAAAGGTTGTAGTAAGATCCACAATTGTTGTATCATATTTAAGTTGTGTTGTCTGTTAAAAAATATTTTTAAGTTTACATCAATACATTAAATCCTTCCAAATATAATAATAATAAACTTAATGAAATATTGGATACCGTGTAGTTTTTACAAATGTCCATAATTTCCTATTTATTATATTCTAAGAATTTATTTTTAACAAACATTTTACAAGAAGATTTTTTTTTATGAAATTACTCTTCGAAATTAAGAAATGACATCGTTATGATTGTATTCCAAATGGCACCTAACTAGAAATGGCATACAGTAATTCTACACAAGATGTGCAGGTGGAGCTACTGTCTGATGTAGATTGTTATCTACGATATCAGAAACAAGGAGTAATAGGTAAGCAAATTTTAAACTTTGATTTAGATTAGGGATTTTCGTTTGTTTTAATGCGATGTTAATTATAGCAACTAACATGTTGTGTGTGTGGGTGTGTGTAATTTTCTACCGCATAACCTCTGCTTCTTTATAAGGTTGATTAAGTTTTCCATATTTTTGACAAAATACCCGCGGTGGACACAGCGAAAATAGCCCATTGTGTAGCTCTGCGCTTAACAACCATCACCAATAACAACTGATAACATTTTTATGTCTATTAAAGGTATCCAGTATCTTTATCAGTTAATAAATATGTTTTAAGTCAAAGTTAAGAACATCTATGTCATAATAAGTTTTTACATTCGAACCAAAAATTATTATTAGATAGATACTAGAAAGGAGTTGCCTAGTGATTATGATGCTCATATTGTGAACTCGGTGTTTCATAGATTGCGACCATTCGCACTTTGGAGTCTTAGGTGTGCTATAAAAGTAAAAGTCAAGTCCCACTGTTTGGTCAGATAGCCCTCGTGTAGCTTTGGGCGAAATTCAAAACAAACAAACTCTACTGTCCTTTGTTTGTTTGTCTTTAACAATGAATGAGAATGCTACTCATTCTGATTGAATGTGGACAGAAGAAAAATAATACGTAAACATAAAAAAATCTTTAAAAAATTATTTCACTTTGAAACACAAACCTTTGAAGATAGGCTTCAAAAATAAGTGACAAGCCACTAAAAATTTTATTGAAAACATAAAAAAATGCTATATCAACTTCTGTTAAACCTCGAAAGTAATGTTAGAAAAGACGTACTTACTACTAGCTTCCACAGAGTTGCAAAATCTTGTAAGAGAAAAACAACTCTCAAGAAAAAAAATTAATTATAAAAATGATATTCTAAAAAAAAGTTAATAGGATCATACTGGAAATTGTTTTTTTTTTTAAGAACGCTTAATAAAGATATTTTACGGAGAAGATCCCTCTATTCTGGTTCATCAGGGGTTCGTTTACAATGACGCAAATTTGAGCTATAATACTGATTACTTATTTCTAAGCCGCCAAGAGGAATATCGGATGTCTAATATGTTTTTGTATGAACTCCGTACGAATGTTTTTTTTTTTTCATTTAAAATATGAGCTATGTTAAGTATTAAATTCACCGTAATGTTTTCATGGGATTCTTGAATAACCAGAGGCAAAGTATTAGGAACTCTTTACAGCATACTACCTCAAAATGAAACAGATCACAGTGATACCCAACAACACCTGAACGCTAATTCAATTACCTGCGTAACAGAAAATAAGTAAAACCAATTGGTAAGTTTTTCAGAATTATATTTTATAATTGTTTTCCCCTTAAAACTCATGTTATTTTGCAGCAACTTAAGCAATTTATGTTAATCATTTTTAGGACTTTAATTTTTTTCTCATAATAGAACTGTTTATTTACAAAAATATGTGTCTTTGGCGAAGACTAAGTTCGTGTTTGTATTTGCATGAAAGATACGCCATTGTTCATATGTCGACCGATGATGTGTTTGGAGTTTTCATGATCTTACATTAGAAATTACTAGACTAGACATTAACCCTTCAACCAGAAATGCTTTTATATTCCAAACCTAGTTTTTATATGTGGTAATTTACAATGAATACTTTTATTTGGTCCATGAAACTTTGAAAGCAACCAAGAAACACTGTTTCTAAGAAAATCAAACAGGTTTAATGGTGGGTGGTGGTACAAAAACAAAATAAACAACAGAATCACACAAAATATTCTATAGTTTTTATTCGTTGTTTACTATAGCTGAACCTAAAAAAGTAGACCCGGAAATTGTGGAATTCATCTCAACAACATGCATACAAGTTTGGTGAAATATGGTACAGAAAAATGCTTCCCTGAAAGTAACCTTAAGTAGTTAGGGTGCTCGACTCGCAATCTGAGGGTCGCAGGTTCGAATCCCCGTCACAGAAAACATGCTTGCCCTTTCAGCCGTGGGAGCGTTATAATGTGACGGTCAATTCCACTATTCGTTGGTAAAAGAGTAGCCCAAGAGTTGGCGGTGGGTGGTGATGACTAGCTGCCTTCCCTCTTGTCTTTCACTACTATATTAGGGACGGCTAGCGCAGATGGCCTTCGTGTAGCTTCACGCGAAATTCTAAACAAACCCAAACTTCTATGTCAGCACTGAGACAAAGCAATCTAGTTTAATGGATATTAAAACCCTCTCAGAATTTTAATTATTACCGTACACCAGAACAAGGCATTCTATTATATTTCTTACACATATATCACATGAGATGATAAATTTTAGAACTTAATTTACGTACATCCGTCAGATTTACGTAAATTAAATTCTAGAATTTATTCCAAACTTTATGAAGCGGAAATTTTTGACGCTGTTTACCCGTTGATCAAAGTAAGTTTGTTATCGCTAGGTCAAACACACAAAACCCGATAACACACGCATTCGTAGTTTGCTCTGTTGAATTCAGCAAAAATCTACTCGACAGCTGTCTACGCTAGTCGTGACTAATTTTGAAGGGATGGACTAGAAGGAAATCAGAAAGTCAACACCACTCACCACCAACTCTCTTTACCGATGAATAGTTTGATTGCCCGTCACATTATATGCCCCACATGGCTAAAAGAGCGAGTATGTTCGGCGACTGGTTTTGATCCCGCGACTTGTAGATTGGAAAGCAAGCGTCCTAACCACTAGACCATGGCAAGACCCGGTAGTTTGAAAAGCTGATGGTTACGTTGTACGAAATACTATTGCCTCTGCTTGAACACTCTTTGTACAAGGTAGAAATATTTTGTACCTCTGACCACCAGGGATCAACATCACCTACACGCATCCTAATGTATGATTTTGTTTTCATCATGCAATATTGTTCTAGGTATCTGCAATTGTATTTATGACAAAGCTACTAAGGCTATCTATCATTGTCTTTAATTTAAAACTACTGACCATATAGAAGGCAACCATTTAGGAGCTGAGGACTACAAAGCATAGAAATAAATGATATGAAAATGAAATGAAATTATTTTCACTTTCTAGGACTAATATTTTTTGTTCTTGTTGTTTGTTTACTCGACTAAAATATATTTTATTTTTCTATTTGTTTTCGTATAATTTCTCGTGGTTTTAGTTACATATTCTTTATATCTTTTAACTCATCAACCAAGAGGAGAAGTCTAACGAAAAGTTGTTAACCCTAAAATTATTTGGATTTTAAAACTATTTATGTAACAAACTTGCTTTTGGATCCGAGAATTTTTTTATTACAGGATCTTTAAATAACATAGGAATCATGCAAAAAATAAAAATACCGTCAATAATGTAATTAATGTGGAGTTTGATTCGTGTTCATTTTAAGTTTAAATATATTTATGTTAAATCTTTGATAATTTGTTATTCGTAATAGTCAATAACTGTAAGTTAAGAAATAAAAATGAATAATTGATAGTTACGGAAAAGCTATACATTCAAAAATTCATATTACTCAAAACATTATGTATGTTTGTGTATATAAATGTGTATTAAATTGTTTATACGTTATAAATTCATTTTGTTTGGCTTGTGCAAAAATGGGAAGAGTCTCACCTATAACCTTCAGTTATCAAGAACAGAACTAATCGCATAAGATAGTGTTCACGAATGTTCAAATGACGTGTAATTTACGTCAGAATGGCTATATTAAAAAATTAAATGATAACACAAGCGAGAGTGATATGCAGGCTAATTTTTGAGGTAAATCTTAACTGCTCCTATGACGCTGTACAAATTGAACTTTTTTCTATCCTTCTAAGTTAATAACAGTAATAAATACACGTAAGTTCTATTGCTATGGAGACTGATTTTAAGTATTAGGCCAGTGAAAATTTTTTGATTAATAACACAGACCTTGCGTGTTGAACAGGTAACACCCTAAATCGTTCACGCAACAACTGTATTTTCATGTAAAAAGTAAAAAACTGGAAGACTGGTAAAATTAGGTTTATGGAAACTCGAGCCATGAAGCTGTTCATTGCTTTCAACAATACTTCTTTCACCGTCAATAATACATAAGAATTTTCTATTGTTATATTAAGCTTCACTTTTCAAAATATACACGTAACTTATGTCATATAGAATATTGTTATCTGTGAAAAGGATTCAATCTAACACATTTAATTAAGTTATTTGTAGTCAAATCTTTTACATTAAAAGCAGACGTTGGTTACAGTATCTACATAAATATAACACTACTGTCTGTTGTCTGTCTATGTAACTACTTCGCAGGGTGTGGATGGATCTTCACCCAACTTGGTGTGGAGGTTCATTAAATCCATGCGGGGGTAAATACAAATTTTAGGTTTTGCGATTTTTATGGGCGTTTTTTTTTTACTCACCATGGATCTTCATCAAATTTGGTATCGAGGCTTATTGAGTCCATGGGGGAGATACATACAAACTAGCGGTTTCACATTTTGTGTTTTGTAGTTTTTTATTGGCGTTTTTTACAATTACATATAAGGAAAGCAACTTTTCCTGTCCTAAGATAACCTTTTATTAATCATGAATTTACATAATTTCCGTCCAGGGGGCGGGTACTCCAGCTAACATAATAATGATAATTTAACGACATCGGTAAAAGCGTAAGGTAAATATGTACTAAATTATTATTTGTTCAACATCGTATATAACCTTAGAATTATAGAAAATGAGTATCGTGGCAGTAACGTAGATAAATACTATACTTCGTTGGAACTTCTTGTGTTATGATTCCTGACGAATGAATCACTATTATGTTATATCGTATTTGAAGTCGATAATAAAACTAACATCCAACCTGTTGGCACAACCCACATAAATGAACATGCTAATATACGTATACTGTAAATGCTTACTCCTCGCACTGTAGCATCGTCATCAGATGTGGAAACTTCTAACACATCTTAATGCATCACCATAATTAATCAGATGTGGTAGCTAATTACACTTCGACCTATTAGAGGACATACAAGATAATAGTCAACAATTCCGAATTTGTCAAACTGCTTTAGTCATTTAAAAAAGTGTATTTTGTAATAGTTCATGAAAACATTTATTTTATCAGCATTCCTCGACCTGTCAAAAAATGAGGGGTTGAAATTTTGTAAAAAAATATCTGGTGCTCTGACCTTCCTTCAACGATCTTTGTTCCTCAAACTCCCCCCTACCCACCCAACCCATTATCATAAAAGAAAAATAATCACACATTGAGAAAATAACAATTTTCATGTACTCTCTCAAAAAAATCGGTAACAATTGTACAAGCCTATATTGAAAATGACTCATAATATGAGCGTTAGACACAAAATAGCGAGCGGCTTTTATATATATATTATCATATAATCAGTGGAAAAAGAGTAGTTTTACACCATAGCTCATGGCTTTTAATTCATGAAAATCATATCATACTCTTATTTAAATGAGTTATTTTTACTTTTCAGTGTATTCTCCACATTAGGACTATCTAATTAAAAACACCTTAGGTGCGAAAAAAAAGATGCGTCCAAAAAAAAAAAAGAATTGAGTGTGCGAAATAAAAGAATGAAATCTAAATTGGCGACAAAACTGATTGCTACACTTACAGCATTGATAAGAATTTTACAGCAAATATTCATTCATTAGTTAGCCAGGCCGAAATTTGTGTTCAACTTGGGACATGATGGTGGGTAAAACAAAATACGCGGCTATAAGTGTAGCTTACCAGTTTGGCCGACAATTTTGATTTCATTCCTTTATATCGCACACCCAATCTTTTTTTTGGCCGCACCTTTTTCTCGCACCTAAGGTGTTTCTGATTAGATTACTGTTACAGTAAAGTATCTGACAGACTCGGAAGTGTGTTTATCTCACAGGTCATATATAAATAAATAAATGTATAATGTATAAATAACATATTATTGGAGTCAATGTACCAGACCGAAAATATATGGTCAATATGTTTGACTTTTATCGTTATGAAAGTATAACTACTGGACCCCCAGTGGCACAGCGGTATGTCTGCAGACTTACAACGCTACAATCCGGGTTTCGATACCCTTGGTGGGCAGAGCACAGATAGCCCATTGTGTAGCTTTGTGCTTAATTACAAAGAAATAAGTATAACTGCTGATCCAGTTGGCTTTCTGTTAGTAAAATAACATAGCCATTGATTTGAAATTTGAGGAAACTAATATTAGATTTCTTTTAATTCAGCCACGGTAGACCTTTGACTTCGAGAACTTGTAATTTTATTTTATTCACCTTGCTCTAATCACTGATTCAAGCCAAGATGTTTTTTGTTTCGGATATTCGCACGTAGTTAAACAGGGATTGCCTGCACTAGCCGTCCATAATTTTGAAGTGAGAGATTAGAGAGAAAACAGCTAGTCAACGCCCATCTTTGAATTCACATAAAGGCACACTATCTTCTAAGTCACGCCCGGTCCGAATTTAAAAGCTTGTTGTTGTTTTTCACGTATAGTAAAATTTGAAAACGTTATTATTGTTTTCACGTATTACATGTAAAGTTCGAAACCTTATCGTTATGTTTCGCGTATTGTAAAACATGAAGGACATTATTATGTTTCGCGTATTGTAAAACATGAAGGACATTACGAATGGTATCCGAGATATTTTTGTGAAATAATTTGAATTATTTTAAATAATAAATTGCTGAAACTTAATATAAAATTCATCAAATTTGTCGTCGTAAATTGAATATGTATGATCATATTTATAATTTCTTCAGAGTTAATTTGATGTTCTCGGATTGCAGATGAAACCCAAGAAAGCAGTATTCATCTCCCGCTTAATATATTTTTACCATGAAGTCGGAATTTCCTCTTAATATGCTTGTATATCCGGAAAAGAATAACAATTATTATTCTAATCAAATTTAGATTTCCTAGCAATAAATAGAAACTTACAGAAAGTAATGAAACTGTAGGATAATAGCAGTGCACTAAATGTGTTTATTTTCATTAATTACGTATGGGACAAAATAAAAGGGGATCAATAGCAAAGAGTAAATTAACGAAACTATATGACTTAATTACTTGTCAGGTTTGAAGTGTTTTGTTATGGTTTTCTTTATTTGACCTAAAAGTTCACGAACAGAAGTTTTCAAATGTAAAAATAGCTCTCAACATTAAAACGCCCTCTGACGGCTTATAACGCTAACAATTGGATTTTTGTACCAGTAGTGGGCACGACATAGTTAACCCATTGTGTAATTTTGTGCTTAACAACAAACAAACAAATCCAATCTTAAACATTCCACCACGAGTAATATAATAACATTTGATAATTCAATGTGTCGAATTTCATGCTGCCACACCTACTTAATTATTTCTTAAAACATCCTTTCAGGTTGCTTAAATTTCTCACTTAAAGGAAATGGCTTTTCACTTTGTATTATTGTTGTAATAAATATAAACATTTAACGGAATATGTTAGTAATGTTACGTATTGAGAATTTAAAACAGTTCGAAGCCGATACTTTAGTTAATTTACGCTATTTGCCAACGAGATTGATACACATTGTCTTCGTTTTTCATACAAATACGTTTTAATATATATATATGTATATATATATACAGCTTACGACAACAATTATTACGAATAGTTACCACAAGCAAAGTTTTATAAAACAAAAATTTCATTAACTTTCAAACAACATTAAATCTTCTTTCTAGTTCAGAGTCTTCTTGATATCCAACGAGTTAACTTGGAATC
>NW_013665839.1:140989-143957 GCF_000517525.1 Limulus polyphemus | reverse complement strand
GTTTTATTTATGAAAGGACTTGTATCGCAGAAGTCTCTTGGAAAGAATTTCTACGGAAAATTAACAAACCAACGAACACAGAGGCGTAACAATATAAACGAAGAACTCGTGAAACTCTTATTAATTAGAATAAATTAATTTATATATATCCTTCACTTGCTCCTTTAAAAACAAAAGAACACAAAATCGTATACGAGATATCTGAAAAGGTAAGAAAAAAAGTCTTACGCACTAAGAAAAGAAACCATTATCGTCAAAGCAGAACAAAGTGTTACAGTAAATACTACATATTATAAATGATCACATAACGTTAGATATAGCGATTTAAAAATATATTTTAAACTTACAATCTTTGGAAATTCTAAATCCCTATCTGAATGCATCTTTATGGTCTAAGTGTATATATACAGCTTGCGTCAGAAAGGACTCTTACATACCCTTCCCAAAATGCGACTCGTTTTCGACAGAATCGCGCTGCATATGAAATGCCAAGTAATATCATAATGTAGTTCTGATACAAGCCGTACCACCGCAACTTCATATTGGTTATGGTAGCCACGTAACTTGCTGACTTGTATATTAAAAATCGTTTTTAACATTTAGTATTCAACCGATTGTTTTCAAGTGCATCGCAGACTTCATTTAACTTTGTCAGCTGTACTTCCATTGTATTTATAGATAAGGTCACGGTCTTTGACTTGCGCAATCTCATAAATAAATATTAGATATAGGGAAATTTGTTTACTTGATTTTAGAAAATACTGTATTTTCTTCGACTGTAAAGCTTAAACAGTTTGTCATCATTTACTGGAAACTGTAAAGTTGTTTTTTTCTAGTCACTTTCATAATTTTCAAAACAACTGTGCTAAGCCTGTCCTGCGGAGAATGTACATTGAACACCCAACTACAATTCATTTTCAAGCTGTACTTAAGACTGATTTATAATGTGTTTAAAGATTGAAATATTTCTGTGGTTTCTTTCTTTTTTGCTTTTATTGACAAGCTACCTACTGTACGCAACTTTAAACTACATCTTAAAGTAACAAATTATGCTTATCTTAGGCTGAAGTTGTTATAGCTGTTTATAGCAATCAAAGCGGGAACTGTTAGCCATATTTCGTTCACCCAAAAAATTTGATATTATTATAGGCTTTCCCAGAAATTTAATTTCATACACTATGCGTGCCTTTCTTGATGTATTTGCTAATAGATTTAGAAACGGACAACCAATAAATGGGTTTACAAATGCGTCCAAACTTTTCAAAAAGCAATAATAGGTATTTTTAAATGAGCATTATCTAATTCATTATGGACGAAAAAAAATGTTCTTGAATTATTAAATCTATCTGTTGCTTTAAAATAATAATCAATGAAGCTTTAGATGTGAATAGTTAATTTATAACTCATTTTAATGTAGCAATGGTGAAATCATTTCACATCAGGCTAAAAGTTTTTAAAGCATGTATGTTAAGTTAACATTGATTAATGGAGTTTTGTAGATGCATGAATCGTAGAGCTTTCCTCAATTTCTTGTGTAGATTAATTATTTAATAATGATGATTATTTTGCAGTAGCACAAACTTTTTTTTAAACATGAGTTATACATCAGTATAATTTCAATATTATGTGTGTGTGTGCTTTATATTTTCGGTACGTTCAGCTTTTAAATAATTCATTCTCTTCATATAATGATTTAATCATAAAAATCCTTTAAATAATGTACTTCCCCAATTTATTATAAGTATAAAATAATCAAGTTCCTTTCACAGATCTTTTGCAACGAATAATTGTATAACCTGTAAGTTTTTTTAATGAAAATATAATTTTGGTTCTGGCAGGGAATTATATGTAAATTGAAGTTGAATAAATAATGAAGAGGGACCTTTACGTACAAGTTATCCATTTCGTGATTAGTCCACAGATGACCATGGACGACAAATACGCCATTTTGAGTTAATCTAGTGTGCAATATAATCTCATTTTTTATGTGTTCCTGATAGTGCAGGGCCTAGCGATTAAAGCGCTCGACTCTCATTCTGTGGGATCGAAACCTGCCATTGAACATTCTCGTTCTTTCAGCCGTAGAGGCCTTATAACGTGACGGACAATCCCACTATTCGTTGATAAAGAGAAGTCTCAGAATTTGTGATGGGTTCTCGGTGGATGGCTTCCCTTCTTATGGTCAACAGTTGAAAATTAAGTACAGTAACAGATAGCCTTTGTAGCTTTGTTATAAACAAACAAACAAACAAATAAATTCTAATAGCACATAAGACAGACAAGCCATAATTTAACAGTAATAATGTCTAAATTGAAGAATTGCATCCATATGAACGTTTTCAATTGAAACTTTTATTTCTGTCTTTAAAACAAAACCATTTCAGTTGCTGAAATCTGTAGGCAATATATGTCTACGTTGTCGTTCTGTCTTTAAGCGGACATGTTCCCACGTCAAAAACAAATAGCAATTTAAGAAAAAAATTGTTTTTCAGGGTATTTCTAAAACTAACATACCCGTATGACTTAAACAAGTTTATATTGATCGGATGTAATCTAAAGATCGAGGGAAACATTTTTTTAGGTTATGATATCGCTGGTATAGAAAACAAAAATCAAATGTTCTCCATGTCATTCACGTTTAATGACATCAAGGTATAATTTTGGTTATTTTAAGGCTTCATACATGGAAAACGTTCTCAATGCTTCAGAAAATGGGGTATACTTATACAATCTGCTATGTAATTATTAGGTCGTCAAGAAATTAATATCGTTTTTTTTTAAGATTACAAAAAACCTGAACAACTTTTGATGCTTTTCCATCTTACAATCAGGTTGTTAATGCCCAAATTAAAGAAATTACTTGGCTTTGAAGCAAAAAACATGTCGATGTCCTCTTTAACACCTTCCACATTTACATACGTTTTCCCATTAAGATTGTGTTGCATCGAACGGAAAAGATGGGAATCTG
>NW_013665839.1:138803-139989 GCF_000517525.1 Limulus polyphemus | reverse complement strand
TTACTCCTTCGATGTCCCACCAAATGCGGATGGAGTCCAGGTTTTGGGGTCGGAAGTGGTTTTTGTCTCAGACTGGGTCATTGTTTTTGGCATTTAATATTCGCATAGAGAATCCATTTTTCATCAGCGGTGACAATTCTGTTCAAAAATAGTTCACGCGCATTACGCGCCAGAAGAGACGAAGCAACGTTCACACGTTGGAAACGATGACAATCTGAGAGTTCATGAGGCACCCAAACACCTTTTTTATACAATTTCAGGGCCATTTCATGAGTGTGTTGCCTTGGGTTAGACTCAACAAGCGTCTTCAGAGCATCAATATCAATTCCAACATGTCGGCCCCAGCCATCACAGTTTTTAAGGCTAAAGTCACCTGAAAGAAATTTGGTGAACCATCGTTTACACTTACGAACGTTCAAAACATTTCCATAAACTTCTTTGACATTCTTTGTGGCTACAGAGGTGTTGTTTCCCCTTCTTGTATTCAAACAGCATTACATGCCGAATGTGTGTCTAGTCGTATGCCATCACTATATGGGATTAGAGTATACTAAACTTTACATATTATATAGGCTACACTAACGTGACGCTTAGGAGGAACGTTTAAATATTATACGTGATGTACGTTTTTTTGGGGGTGGTAATGAAAATGTTCCAAAACGCGGCATTAATTTCTTGACGACCTAATATGTAATATCCCAGTTTTACTGTATTTTGATTCATTTCATTTTTACCTCGAAATCATCAATTTGACAGTGAACTTTCATTTTCTTGTACACGATACCCAATACCTATCATGAATGTAAAACGTGACATGATTAATGTTAGGAAAATATAAGTTATCATATAAACCTACCAACAAGAGTTCAATGAAATTTGTTTGGTTCAACATGTCAACAAAGAACGTCATGTTTATCAATTGTGTGTATCTGTGTACGTGACTGATCTGGATATATACTGATGTACAATATAATTTGTTGTGGTTCGGCATGGCCAGGTAGTTAGGGCGCTTGATTCGCAATCTGAGGGTCGCGCGTTCAAATACCAGTCCCACCAAACATGCTTGTGGAGGCTTTATAATGTGATGGTCAATCCTACTATTTGTTGGTAAAAGAGTAGCCCAAGAGTTGGCGGTGGGTAGTGATGACTAGCTGCCTCATCTGCTAAATTAGGGACGGTGTAAGAC
>NW_013665839.1:128595-138623 GCF_000517525.1 Limulus polyphemus | reverse complement strand
AAAGTTAAATAAACAAAATAAACAAAAATATAAAGTAAAGCAAAATACTAGTTTTATTTTGTTTGCTGTTAAGCACAAAATAACACAATGTATTATATGTGCTGTGCCAACCGCAGGCATAGAAACTAGAGTTCTAGCGTTATAAATCATCAAACTTAACGCTGAGCCACCGGAAGTTATGGAGTAGTTTAAGACCGAAAAGGAATACATACTAGATATAAAGAAAATATTAAATAGTTCATGACCATTAGAGTAAGAACACAAATATAAAAGTAAAATAGCATATTAATGTAAAACCAAGTAAACGAAAAAACACACTTTGTTTTTTAAGCGTAAAACTACAGAATGGAATATCTGCTCTGTTTCCACCGATATTTTTGAACCCTTATTTTTAGCGTTATCAGCCTTTGAAGTTACCGCTGAGTCACTGGATAGAAAACATGGGAGAAGGAAATATACATTAATGTACCTTTGACCGTGTGTTATTTAGCGCAAATGGGCTGTCTGGGCTGTGAATGTTTTTAATAAACAATATCAAAAATACATGATAACAATATACCCGTGTAAGTTTGAATACATTAGAAAATAAAAAGACATACACTGATCTAAAAAATTTAAGGATAATGGGATTTTGATGTTTCTTTTTCAAAATATGAATGAGAAAAAAAACAGACAGATATCCATTACTGACGAAAAATGTTTATTACAAATATCTCGGGTAAAAAACACCAAGCAAGTCGAAAAATTCATTTACAGAATAACAAGAAAGTAAATTTAATGAAAAATTTCAATATTTGGCTACAGAAATATCAAAGAAAAAACAAGAGAGAGAATCCTCAATAGCCGCGGCACTTGAAATTCTTTTTGGCAGAATTAGAGTAAATTAATCTATGAGACCTTTTCTTTTCCTTTTTATTAGCTATATTTTATGCGCCAGCAACACCAAGCGTGGATCGCACGTATATCCGATTCGATTGTATTACTCATCGGGATCTCTACCAGCCTAACTTTCAATTGAAATTCTTTTAGGCAAGATTAGAAAAAATAATAATGTATGAGACCTTGGGGGTGGTCAAATACATCAATCGAAAGGGTTTTCACCTCCTGAGCCCCCAACTGTAATTAGGTCTCAAATCAGTCAAGAGATGACGGAGCTATAAGCTAAAAGCTTGTACTTGAGAAAAAAATAAAAACTCGGAGCCATTCTTAGAGCCGCGGCTAATAATTGGTCGATTTTTCTTTCAGTGCCCACCTTGTTAAATCATAATGTTTTCTCAAAATTATAAAAAGAAATAGTAGTATAAAGTATAAGATTATAATGTTAGTATTGTAGAACCAAGTTTTAAACACCCTATATCAAGTTATGGTAAAAATTTATCTCAATAATAATACCACTTAAATTTACATTTTAAGCTGTCAACTCAGGAATGTAGTCAAATGTATTGAATGTTTCTAAAAATATTCGTGTTCAAAAATGCGTTTATTTTTATTAGAGCACTCTTCTATGCTAAGAAGTATTAAATTTGTTGATAAAACACTTTTTTTTTGTCCGTTATGATCCTATTCAATTCCCCGCGGATAGTTCTGACTATTTAATCATAACATAACAAGATTACCTCTAGTCTTTCGTAAATCACATCTTGGACCAACTGTAACATAAAATGTGTATAACCTGAGTCTTCAGCATGATACAAACTGAGAAATGCATAATCAGCTACTCCCCAGCAGCGTCACATTTAGAAATTAATCATAATTATTCTAGTGGCGCGCATCGTAAAGAGTGAGAGTCTTAAAAATCCTCTATACTATATTGTAGGTGTTGCTTTTCCAGTAACGAGTCTCATTAATGTTTTTGTCTGTGAATGTATATTCTGACGTAAATAAATATTCGAGTTTTAATATGGTCCAATTTTCTTGGTGAATCTTAGAAAAAAAAAGTATTTTGTTGTTTGACAGAAATTATTGAAACAAAGTCTCCAAAAGGATCTCTCCTTTACTCTATATACATATTACACACACTAGTTTGTATTACATGCATATTGAACAAATCGTATTTACATATTATATAACTTTCTTTTCCATATTACATGAAGTGTTTTTTTTTTCTATTTGTATACATAATATCTAAACTAGTTTTTGATTTGCATACATATTACATAAACTAATTTTGATTTCCAATACATATTACATAAACAATGTTTGCCAACACCCCCTACCCCTCAATGACTCAGCGGTAAGTTTAAAGGCTTATAATCCTAAAGAGCGGGTTTCGATTTACGTGTTGGAGCCATTGTATAGCTTTGGGCTTAACAAGAAACAAAAAAATGACACTTCTTTTATTTCAAATACAATTACGTAAACTAATATTTCATTTTTAGCAACAAAGTTGTGAATCCGTATAATTTGAACGTTTTTAAATATCAAAGAGAACAGTAAACAAAATACGCTAAAGATGCAGAGATGTGAAATGTAAATATCAACTGTAGTAGTTAACACAACGGTACCTTTTTATAATGACAAAAATAACACCGCGGACAAAATGTCAGTGAAATATTTTTTTAGTGTGAAAGTGTATTGAATCCATAACCATTGACGTAGTGAGATAGAAAAACTTTCATGCTAAAACGTGTATTTTTACATACATGTCAAATTTAGTCCTACGAAATCAGATCACCGTGCTCATAGTCTACAGACAAACAGTCTTTTGATTAACTCCACTGCCAGACAAACTTTTATAGCGTAAGTTCTGTAACTTGTAACTCTCCTGGTTAGTTTTCTCCGATAAATCGACATCGATTTTTCTCATAATCAACTCTGTTTGTTTGTTTTGAATTTCGCGAAAAGCAAAAGAGGGCTATCTGCGCTAGCCGTCCCTAATTTAGCAGTGTAAGACTAGAGGAAAGGCAGCTAGTTATCACTACCCACCGCCAACTCTTGGGCTACTCTTTTACCAACTAATAGTGGGATTGTCCATCACATTATAATGCCCCCACGGCTGAAAGGGCGAGCATGTTTGGTGCGACGGGGACTCGAACCCGCGACCCTCAGATTGCGAGTCGAGTGCCCAAACCACCTGGCCATGCGGGGCCCTAATCATCTTTGTCTTGCTGTCTTGACTAATACATTTACCTGAGTAAAATTTTTCTGCTGTGCAAGGTCAGGTGTACTCTCGTAATCTGAGAGTTACGAGTTCGAATCCCTTCCCTGAATATGTTCGCCTTTTAAGCCGTGGTGGCATTATAATGTGAAGGCCAATCCCACTCTTCGCTGGTGAAAAGAAGACCAAGAGTTAGCGGTGGGTGATATTGACAAGCTGTCTTCTCTGTAGTACATCACTTCAAAATTAGGGGCGGCTAGCGCAGATAACCCTCTAGTAGCTTTGCGCAAAGTTTAAATAAAAACTGACTCAGGACATGTTTATGCTTTTTGAAAGAAAATGTTGGATGATATGTTTGGTTTTTAGTACTAAGTGTTTGCTTTGATAACTATGTAAGTACTGTACTAAATAGAGCTTGTTGATGATCTAACTCTGAATTTTGCGAAAATCTACAGGAGAGCTATCTGCGCATATCTGTCATTAATTATTTTGAACTAACCGACTGAACGGAAGGCATATAGTCAAAAACATCCACCGCTAACTCTTTGGCTACTCATATCTGATTCGAATAGTGGGATTTAACAGTCACTTATGCGCACCAAGGGCCCCAAAGTGCGTAGTCGCTTTTTTGCAGCAAAAAAGGAGTCGCGAACCAAGAATCGTCGAATTTTCACAATATGAACGCTAACCACTTTATGCCATACCTCAATCTCCTAAGTGCTTATAATTATTTTGTGCAATTTACGACTTTTATGCTTACGTCTTCTCAAACGCTTTAATTTTATCTTAATTTTATAATGAATTATCTCTCCTCAGGATATACAGATTTTATAATTACATAGAATAATTAACTCGGATCAGATTTTATAATGTTGTGATGACATAACAGAATTATCTCAGCTCAGGATATACAGATTTTATAATTACATAGAATAATTAACTCGGATCAGATATTATAATGTTGTGATGACATAACAGAATTATCTCAGCTCAGGATATACAGATTTTATAATTACATAGAATAATTAACTCGGATCAGATTTTATAATGTTGTGATGACATAACAGAATTACATCAGATCACGTATGCAGATTTTCCTGCATATGGGATAAAAGTATCCTTTAGACTAAAATTTTATTTTTTCAACAGTGTTTTGAGACACTCTTTTATAGTTTTTTTTTTAACATTTCGAAGGTTTTTCGCCTAGAGCAAAATAATTTCATTTATTATAATTTGTCATTTATGAACTGCTTTCGATGAAAAATACAGACGAACATTCTATTAATTTAAGTCATACTCAAGCTTTTAAGCTAGGTTTTCCTTTAAATCACAAATATCTAACAAAGTTACCTCTTTCCTCGTTAATAATTTTGCGTTCAAGTTTTCATGAAAACATAATATATGTATTTTCTGAATGGAAATTGGATAAAATCGGTTTCTGTAGAATATAAAGAACACTCCATAAATGACAGGCCTCACACAACTTATGAAATATAATTGTTCCAAGTGATTCTCCTAGCACTTATATAGAACCACGATGATTAGCAAGTAACATTATTACAGCCCGTTACTTGTTCCAGGGCGACAAACGCAAAAACACTATTTACTAATTACGAACAGTATGTATTTTACGAATATTTAGCCCTCTTTTTCAAGCAAAATAACAATTACTTCAGTACGACTAATTCAATTAATAACACTTGTTTTAACCATGTACTCTGTGAGTTTTTGAAATTATTAAATTATTTTATAATTATGTAGTAAATAATTTAAAAAACTAATATTCCTCGTGTAAAACGTGTTACCTACAGCGCCTAACAACAACTACAACGAAGATGGATTATCTTTTAACAGGGGAGTTTTTTTGCATCATGAATAGGTTGATCATTCTGTTAAATTATTACAATGTTATTATGTGCTCACTGTACACTAGCATTTTTGGTCGAAATAATCAAATAAAAAATACAAGTTTATTTGTTCCAATATACTTATAATTTCTATTCATTTCGAAAATTCCTATGTTGCTAAAAACCTTTTTAAAGTCCCTGCTTGTGAAGTTTAAGTTTAAAATGTTCAGTAAAGACGACAATCAACTTGAGATAAATGTTTTTTTATTCGGCCTGAACGTCACAGGTTACAAAACTGATCTTAAATCGTAGTTCTGCAACCTGTGGTGTTCATTGATCCTTGAAAAAAAGTAAGCCGAAACGTCGGGTAGAATAAAAAAAATATTTATCTGAAGTTGTTTCTCGTCTTTATCGCAAATGATTTCTATTCTTCAGTCAGCACTGAAAATTTTAAAAAGTAATTTAAGTTGAATATTTATACAGTAAGTAGTAGTCAAAAGAGTGAAGCCTTCTTGAGTAGGAAATCTGTGTAAAATTACATAAAACGTCCTTGCACTGTAATAAGATACAAACTGGCAACGGAAGGACGCGTGAAAAATAAAAGTGAGGCTATATTCAATTTCCTTTTATGTAGGCATATAATTACAAATAAGCTATTAACGCAAGCAGGTTTAAAAGTGTCATTAAATATAATACAAAACAGTTTAGCTCACAGTCACTTAGGCATTTTGGTAGTTTCAGTGTAACATCAATCTATGTGATGAAGATAGAACATAGTCACTTAGGCATTTTGGTAGTTTCAGTGTAACATCAATCTATGTGATGACGATAGAAAAAACATGGAATTTTTATGGGTTTTTCGATGTTGTCAACGGTTTCGAATTAAACGAGACCATGCCATGTAAAGAGTCGGATTTCAGATTTGTTACTAGAGAGAGGTAATGAGAATTTACGCGACTTCTAAGAAAAACAGTAAAAATCGGTTGAACTTCTTATATTACAAAACTAATCAGTTTACTTTCAGTCTAAAGCGAATACAGTATACTTCAAACGTCACTTGGAGGCTCAAGATATTACTATTTACTGTACAAACTATTTTGTGCTTTATCAGCGTAATGTGAAGCACTGTTCTGTAACTTTAACTCTTTGATTATCATTAACGGTACATAATATACCCGTATATTTTTGCATTGGGTCACTCATGAGGCATTACAATCTAGTCATCATATCATTATAACTTGTACATCTTCTGCCTGGTATATATATATATACAGCATGTTGTCGCATCATAACTACTTACAACTGAAGTATTCTAACTCTTTTATTACCATCATGGTTTTTTCTTTTTTTGCATTAGACCACAACCTTTTGCTAACTTGACCACATTCTACTCCAGCGCCTTTTAATAATTAGGCTATTTTTTCCGCACTTTTCAAATATATTACTTATACCTAAAACAATCAAGAGAAGAGTACACTAACCATATGTACTTTTGACATCTAGCTGATAGAAGGGTACCAACTATTTGTGTTTCACCTTTTATTACTAACACTTTTGTCCGGTAGAAATTTAGGAAGGAGTAAAAAACTATTAGCATTTTCATCATTGAAACTTTATAAGATAGATGAGAGTCCTTTCAACTTAAGATTCAATTGCGTTTACTTTTATTCATCACTTTGATATTTCTGATTTAAAAAAACTTAGTAATTTGATTTTGTTTATTTTTAAGCACAAGGGTACACAATGGGTTATCTGTGGTATGCCTTCTACAGGTATCGAAACCCGATTTTTAGCGTTATAAGTCTTCAGACTTAACGCTGAACCACTAAGGGGGGCTAATAATTTGATACACACAGTATTATGTATCATACACTGTAATTGTCATCAACTATTTTATACTCAAATTTTTATTCAATCGATAATAAAGTTATTAACATACACTTTGGTATGAAATATAGATTCACGAGTCTCTAGATCGAGATCATAAAGGTTTAAAAAATAAAACATAATGAGTTGTTAACTTTATGTCAATCATATTTACTCATATGGACTCACAGTCAATTCGCCACCTGGTGGTACAGCGGTAAGCTTGAGGGTTGTAATACTAAAATTCGGGGTTTGAACCATGCTTTAGGCACAGCGCATATAGCCCATTATGCAACTTTGCGTTTAGACAAACTAGCAAAAATATACATTTTAATAAATCTTGTTAGTATACCAATCACATTTCTCGTGTTTTGGCTTGTTTGTTTGAAGTTAAGCACAAAGCTACACAATAGGCTATCTGTGCTCTGCCCACCACGGGTATCGAAACCCGGATTCTAGCGTTGTAAGTCCGCAGACATACCACTGTGCCACTGGGGGTCCTCGTTTTTTGGAGTAGCAGTTTAGTGTTTACCTAGAAAAAGACTGAGCTGTGAAACAACTTTCTTTCCTTGCAATTCGGTTATAAGAAGGATAATTGTATTCAATCTTATTACGTCTGTTTTACGTCTTTTATACAGCTCAGTATCGACTCATAGATCTTGTGACAGTAGAATCGGAAAGAGATTTGAAGGCGTTTTAGACGTTAATCACCAGACCTTGGTAACACGCAAGTGTGTAATTGGCATTGAGAAGCCACATTCTTGCACTAATTGATTTGATTTATTTCAAGCTATAGCTGTAAAATGATTAGCGGTATAGAAATTAGAACTGCTTTACATTTCTTTCATTAAATATTAAATCCAAGTGTAATTTACTCGTCAACGTTTCAGCTAGCATAGTTTATTTCTTTCCATTATGCCTGGTTTGAAATATTCCTCGGATCACTGGTTCTGTTTCAGATTAAATATTCAAATAATTTTCAGTTGATTGACTACCTATGTATTTTATCGTTTGAATTTGTAATTTTTCTTCTTCCTGTCATAAAATTTTCTTGAGGTCAATTGATGATGTGCTTTTGAAGTTTATAAATTATATTCCTTTCCATTCAATTATCGTATATCTGCGGACTTACAACGCTAGAAACTGGGTTTCGATACCCGTTATGGGCAGAACACAGATAGCCCATTGTGTAGCTTTGGGCTTAACTACAAACAAACAAACAAATCCACTAAATTATAAAGCTAAGTTCTTTATCTGTTTATAAAGATAACAGAATAAGAATGTTAATCTTAATACCCACCCCCAAAAAAAACTATTACATAAGAGCACACTTTTACTTTGGATGATTTTAAACAAAAACAAAAAATATGCTCAAAAATATCGCATAAAAGACAGACAAACAAGATTGATATACAAACTTTAGTGTGAGAGTCTAATATATACCTCAATTAAAGAGGTATCTAATGATACTAAGACCCACATAACTGTGGGGATACACCATCTACTGCAAACCTCACAAGTAAAATGTGATCATAACTAAAACATTAGAGCACCTACAGTTGTTCAAGCTCACAACACGTCCCACAAAAACACCATCCACCATCTGCAGCCAGTTATGGGAAGCCACTTACTCTTACTGCTACAGAAAAGGAACAAAAGAGAATTAATAAATAAACTAATCAAATAATTTACAATATAACCACTGAAAGCTAATAAGTAAAAGCTATTTTCTCAAGTAGGCCCTTATGCACTCCTAATAGTCTCATACTTGTACGAACAGTTTAATAAACAATGAAAGATGTACTTTACCTTTCAACTTCCAAAACCACAGCAACAGGAGGATTAGTGGCAAAAAGTTGACATAAACTTAAAGAGTAATCATCATGTTGTATTTACTGAGAACCATTCTCAATTTATGTTTTACTTACGTATAAAATTACTATTATGATTACAAGAACATATAAAATTTACTGTCTATGCCACCTCGGTAAAGAGAAAATGTCATCATACACTTCAAATTGTCTACCATGATGAAGTTTTTTTACCTGTTTAAGTAAGAATACATCTATGGTGCTCTGCTGAAATTTCACTTTCAAGTAAGATGCAAGTTTTTGAAATATATTCCAGTAACCGCTACATTATTTGAAGTAATGTCCTCCGGTGTGTCAGAGGTAAGTTGACAGACCTAAACACAAAAATTCGGGGTTCGATATCCCGCGGTTTACAGAGAACTAATAACCCATTTTGTAGCTTTGTATTAAGAAAAGCAACAACAACAAAAGCAACTTAGCAGTGACGCATTTAACACAGATATTACAAATATAATCTACATAATCTCGTTACCGCCAGAATAGAAAAACAAATCGCACTCCACACACACATTGGGGCCCTTGGGTACGTTATAAGAGTGACGGTCAAATCCCATTATTTGGTCTGAAAAAGGAATCCCAAGAGTTTGCAGTGGGTGGGGCTGACTAGCTGACTTCCCTCTAAAAGGGTGGTCAGCACAAATAACTCTCGTATTGCTTTACGCGAAATTTAACAAATGATTAAACAAACAATCTATCGGTATTCGGAAAACAAAGTTTATCAACATTTGTAAATGTTAGATACATATGATGTTTTGATGCTTTGGATTTTGTGTGCACTATTTGGTAGTGAATATAGACAAACATTTCGAGTTATCATGTTCCTTTCAGGCTGTTCGTTATCATAGGTTTTATGTACAGCCATTCTTATTAAGCATTAAGCGACTGTTGAAGTGCCATGCGTTTTTTTTTCTTTTTTAGGTTCTATTCGATTTAATATTAGTGTTCTTTCTTCGTTTATTGTAAACACATGAAAAGGTTTGGCTTATGTAATTTTGAAAAACGACTCATTTCAATTTGCTATTTTCTGTTTAATACATTTACATTCCTGAAAATATTGAATTTCAGGATGATCCATTTTTGTCTGAATATGAAAGAAATCACCATCTTATTGCTGAATATATTGGGTTCGATTCCTCACGGTGGACACAGAATAGTGGCTCTGGTCTAAAATAAACAAACAAACTGCCATAAACTAATGGTACGGTATAGTTTATCTTTGCCTAAGGTAATAATTCCAATAACATTTTTCTAGGTTGTCTAAGTTTGCTACATTTTTCTTGTGTCTAACTTAATAAACCTAATACTAATTGGTTAAAAACGCTGTTAATTAGATATAAGTAATATTAC
>NW_013665839.1:117039-127595 GCF_000517525.1 Limulus polyphemus | reverse complement strand
TTTTATTTCAGTTCAAAAAGTTATTGTTTGGTATTGTAACATTACGCGTTAATTAATCAAGTTAGCGTTACGTATATGTTAGTAGGAGCTTTACTGTTCTCTGTATTCAATAAGAAATTCTTCTTGTTTTAACTCTATGACACGTCCCGGCATGGCCAGGTGATTAGGGTGCTCGACCTCTTCTTAAAAAGGTGGAATAGTAATACATTTAGATTATTATTTTAGTTAGTCACTGAGTTATTGTTTTTTTTTTCTTTTAATTTCGCGCAAAGCTACACGAGGGCTATCTGCGCTAGCCGTCCCTAATTTAGCAGTGTAAGACTAGAGGGAAGGCAGCTAGTCATCACCACCCACCGCCAACTCTTGGGCCACTCTTTTACCAACAAATAGTGGGATTGACCGTCATTAAATAACGCCCCCACGGTTGAAAAAGCAAGCATGTTTGGTGGGTCGGGGATTGCGATATAATTAAAATATAGTTAAAAATAATTTCAATAATGTTTTTGATTTAAACCTCTCCTATCGGAAATGTTACTCGCAGATTAAAGAAAATCTGGCGTTGATATAAATTACTGTTATATATGAAGAGGATTCGTAAAGTAATTCGACCTTTACTAGATGAACTTAAAGGTTAATTACCACATCACTTACACGGTATGATGTACATGTAAACTAAGAGATAGCGCTTTCAACTTCTATAAAAGTAGGTTTAAAAAGACGATATATCGAGCTTTAGGTCTTCGTCGTTTTAACCTAACCAATCTTCATAGGTCATAGTTTCTTTAATATTAGGTAATGAATAGATGTAATCATGAGTAGCAAAAAAATATCATTACTATACTAAAAACTAATTACTCACTTTCGTTTTTCGATAAAACTATAAGCTGTTACCTTTCATAACTATTCTAGATAAGAAAATTCAATACAAATAAAATCATAATAGAATAACATATCGATCTAGTAAACGTTATTGGTAGATTATTTGTAAACAAAAAACAAGGTAAAATGAACATCTATTCCAAAGGTTAATTACAGGCAGAAAGTAAGAAACTGAGTAAAAGACTAAGCCTTTCTAAATAAGATTAAACCCTTTAAGTTTAATCTTTCAGAAATGATTTAGAAATACTAGAGAAGAATAAACAAAATATTAATAAAAATGACAACCAAAAACTAAAAGAGAACTTTCACATTTTTTGCAAAATTTCTTGAAATTATACAATTAATTTATATAATCATGAAAACATTCTTTATTCATCATAATGATTAAGTGATCAGAGAATAGTTTGAGAGATCTATCGTCCAGGTGGTTAGGGCGCTCGACTCGTAATCTGAGGATCGCGGGTTCGAATCCCCGTCACACCAAACATGCCAACCTCCGCCTTTGCCTGGTCCCAAGTCCAGGATGAGAAAGGAGGAGGGTTGGGCGCCGGGCTAACAACTCCACCCCGTGAAAAACCAACCTGCTACAAGTAACTGCAACAACAACTTTCCGTTGGTGAGGTGTTGTTACGGCCCTATGCTCCACTGGGAGTTTACGGGAATAAAAAAAATGCCCTGTTAGAAATAAGCTGCTTACTGTTAAGTATAGGTTCTTTACTGTTTAGCATAAGCTTTTTACTGCTAAGAATAGGTTATTTATTGTTTAGTATAAGCTTTTTACTGTTAAGTATAGGTTATTTACTGTTTAATATAAGCTTTTTACTATTAAGAATAGGTTATTTATTGTTTAGTATAAGCTTTATACTGTTAGGTATAGGTTCTTTACTGTTTAATATAAGCTTTTTACTGTTAAGAATAAGTTCTTTACTGTTTAGTATAAGCTTTTTACTGTTAAGTATAGGTTCTTTACTGTTTAGTATAAGCTTGTTACTGTTTAATATAAGCTTTTCACTGTTAAGAATAAGTTCTTTACTGTTTAGTGTAAGCTTTTTACTGCTAAGAATAGGTTCTTTACTGTTTAGTATAAGCTTTTTACTGTTAAGAATAAGTTATTTACTGTTTAGTATAAGTTCTTTACTGTTTAGTATAAGCTTTTTACTGTTAAGAATAGGTTCTCTACTGTTAAATATAGGTTCTTTAAAAGCATCAATAATGCACATATATAATACTCCTCTCACATTTACTACTTTTCTAAATGGGAAAAATAATATAAATTCAAACTAATACTATTGTGACTGCGCATTTTAATGAGAGTGTGATGAGAAGCCTTAGCTGTGTTTTATATAGTTCTGTGTATATAAGTTATTATCTCAATATTTTCACTAACTTCTCGGCCTGTGGAATTTCTAGTGTACATATGTTATGTAAAGCAGTTTTAGAAATTCTTTACTGTAAGCCTTTTGTCGATTTTCAGAATTGCAGATTGGAAAAATGTACTACTATATTGAACGATGTTTATCAAAGTAGATAATTATAAAATCATCGAATAACTTAATTCAAAACAACAGATCTATTTTAGTGCTAAAAACGTAGAAATAAAACTTAACTTCTTGTGGATCTTGATCATATAACAAAGATAGAAAATAGAACAAGAGACAGAATATTAAATAATCCAATAACGTATATCTACACTAATATGTATCTATATGTTAATAAATAATGTCAGTTCAGGAACTTAGAAGATGTAGAATTCAGTTTTTAATTCCTAATTTTCGCGAATAGCTATTTCGTATTTTCAGCTGAGAGAGTTTGTAGTTAAGACTGAGCTACACAAAGGGCTATCTGTGCTCTGCCCACCACGGGTATCGAAACCCGGATTCTGGCGTTGTAAATCCGCAGACATACCGCTGGGCCACTGGGTGGCATCAGCGAGAGAAGTTAGCTAGTGAAAATCACCCACCACTAATTCTCGAGCTAATTTTGTCTGAAGAAATCAGTGATTTTTAATCGTCACTTTTATAGCACACCCACGGCCCATAAACACATTTCTGCGGCAATATACCGCGAATTAGGAAACGTCGGATTTACAATCCGAGCACGCTAACCATTATTTCACGTCCTACTTAAATTGTTATAAAAAATGATGTTAAAAGAAATAAATTTTATTTAATATCAGAATACCTACGTAAGCCCTATAACTGAAGAAATTAACTTTGCATTAGAAAGAAAAGCACAGAGAATTAAAGCACGGTGTCGTTTTAAAGGATTCGTTAGTATCGAATCTTAATTACAAACTAAGTTAAGTATGATTTAGTGAAAATCGTTCTGATAAGTATTAAAGTCTATTCTCAGGCTTCAATACAGCTTTCGGCCCGGCATGGCCAGGTGGTTAGGGCGCTCGACTCGCAATCTGCGGGTCGCGGGTTCGAATCCCCGTCTCACCAAACATGCTCGCCCTTTCAGCCGTGGGGGCGTTATAATGTGGTGGTCAATCCCACTATTCGTTGGTAAAAGAGTAGCCCAAGAGTTGGCGGTGGGTGGTGATGACTAGTTTTCTTCCCTCTAGTCTTACACTGCTAAATTAGGGACGGCTAGCGCAGATAGCCCTCGTGTAGCTTTGCGCGAAATTCAAAACAAACATTACAGCTTTAAAAAAATGTAAAAAAAATACATTTACATAAGTATAAATGACAATAGTTTTAGAATACATTTAGACATAATGTTACAATACGTGACCATATAGTTGTTATACTAACCAGAAGAAAGTAACTAATGAAATACGACATATATATCAATAAACAGATGAAGTGGAAAAATAGTTTGTTCAATACTCAAACTTTCAGTTTTGCACACATAAGACACCCTGTAGCAGCAAAAGAATAACTTAATCAAATAATCCTAAGGCTACTGTTCTATTTCAACATGTAAACTTATTAAAACTATTATGATATTTACTTAAAGAATTATTATAATTTTTCATCTAGTCCCCTCTTATGATAAGCCCGCGGAAGCTATTAGCATACTCTATAATAAATCTTCCTTCCAAGGTCATATGTTCTATGGCTATCAATATTAGTAACAACAATAGTTTGTAATATATTTAAGAATTTAAGTTTCGGGAATAATTTGCATATTTAATGAATTCAAATAAATGCATATAGCTGTTTTGTATTTTACTGTAAGTTTTCGTTAACTCTTCATCTTTAATGCATTTCTTAAAATTGTGTTTATACTTGTCAATAAAAACATTGAAGAGACTACAAAATCATACATATATATAGAAATAAACAGCTCGTCTGATATATAATACAGAAGAATGAATTAGTATCTCCAATGCTAAATATGCTTCAAATCATATAGAAACATAGATTCACTGTGATGAATAAACATCTAAAACACCATACATAAAGTATACATATAGTCTTTCTTCACAAAGATTTTTTTTCATTCGTGTTTACGGTGAAAGAAATAACTTTGAGATTAAATTAACTTTCAGTTCTTAATTCATTTGAAAAATCAATTCGATCACCGTTGTGGACTAGTTAAAGAAAGTCGTTTAATTTGAATTATTTTTGGATACATGAAAAATACAAAAGCAAGTTTTGTTGGTTCAGAACGAAACTGTAACTGTGCTCCTGGTGGGCGGAGAACAGATAGCCCATTGTGTAGCTTTGTGCTTAATTACAAACAAACAATCAAGAACTTAAATAAGTTTTAAAAAATTGTAACTAAGAAATATAAAATTCTTATGTACAAAGATTATAAAAATTATTAGAATATCATGAAATTTAATTATGATAATTTAGTGGCAGATGTCTTATTGACAGTACAAGAGTCACTGGACTTTGTTGAATTCGGAATTATTGACAGTACAAGAGTCACTGGACTTTGTTGAATTCGGAAAACAAACTAAAATTTCTGATTATACTTTAAACGCCATTTGGCAAGTAATAGATGAAAACAGCATCAGGTTATGTTTCATTAATATCTCAGTAGATAAAGCATAACATACGAAAAGCTTACAATACTTGTTTGGTGCCCTTTCGTAACATTGGATGATAGTAGTTTAGCCGTGGTGGTATTTATTTTCTTTATCCATCTTATACTAAAATATATAAATTAATTAATATTCTAAGTCGTTTTGATATGTTGATTTGCACGTGTAGTTACGTAACTGTTTAACTATATTACGAATTGCTACCCGTAGTTATCTTTTAGATAGCTTATCTTTTTAGTTATCTTTAACTAAGACTGTTCGAAGATTATAGATATCATTTGTTTTCGATATTATATCCTATAATGCCCAATGTAGTTTTGTAGTTTGTCCAACATTTAAAGTTTTGTTCACGTGTTTTATATAAGATGTCTGCTTTTATTAACTCCGAATGTGGACGGAGATTATGTTTTCATCCCTCTGTGTGTTTGTCAGCAAGATTTCTCGAAAACGGCTGAATTCATTTGGACAAAAGTTGGTATACATTTGGACTATGACCCAATCTAGAAGTAATTAGTTTTGGGAGCTCAATTTCAAGGGTCGAGGTTACGAAAATCCAAAATAAATTTGCTATCTATTAACCTTGGGACCGACTTTTTACACTATTTTTGTTCTATAACTTAGTCAAAAATGATCGGTTTTTGAAGAAACTTGATGAACATATGTAGAATATTTTTCCTTATTGTCCTACCAAACATTATGCGTGTCCGTTAATAACGACGAACATAAGGATAAGTTTTCGAATTTTTTGAGAACTGAATATGATCAACGCTGTGTGACGGAGGTATGCGCTCTACTAAGTACCCCTCTAGTATCCCTTGTTTCACTCAGTGACTGACGGAAACTACAATAGTGTAGCAGTTTTAACACTAATATTCCTTTGTTCTACTCGATAACGTAACAACATTCCAGCTACTTTAACACTGTTGTTCCTTGCTATAATTATAATTTCATACACTTTTTTAACTTCGCCCTGGTTCAGGGGTAAGTCTGAGGGCTTATACGCCAAAAATCGGGTTTCGATGCCCACAGTGGGCAGAGCACAGATAGCCTATTTTGCAGTTTTGTGCTTAAAAGGAATCTAATATACAGTTTAAAATTTTTTAGCTATTTTATAATTAACATGGGCGGTGTTTTGCACAAATTTTTATACTTTTTTTCTCATTACTTAATAAAATCAAACAATTAATAAGCCTTCCGTGAAGATATGCAAAACGACAAATTTGTCTTTTGGTGGATAAAAAGTTATATCTTTGTGATTTTAATTCGTATAAGAAACAAGTTATTGTCCATTCATATGGTTTAAAACGCAGAATAGTAATTTTATACAGAGTTTTATATAAATTTAGTCTATATCTTTCACAGAGCTATACTGTGGTGCTGTCTGGGATGGTTTTTATTGCTGGCCACCGACATCCGCTGGAAAGGTTATCTCCAAAACTTGCGAATCTATTTTTGCGAGCTACCATCTCAATTTACACTCTAAAACCTTTGGACAAGGTAAGGCAAGAAAGTTTGTTTTTCTAATTACTTTTATTTTATTTTTTGACGCTTTTTCAAGTAACCATTTCGGGAGTGAAAACCATTTTATTTGAAAATTCTTCAATTCATGGTTTGTGCATAGCTTACGTATTTCAGCGTATCCTTGCATGTAGCTTTCAGGTTTTTTAAAACGTTTATTGAGTTATTTAGGCTTCGTAACACAAAAAAATATATTTGGAAAACTAAGCTTTGTTGTTGGTACTAGCATAAAATACTCGCTTCCGCTGTGGGGCTAAAAGACCCCCCCCCTAATAACTCACAGAGGCCTTCGTGTACCAATAAAGTTTCTCTATAATCCCTATTTACTTTTATAGCTACCACAACCAGGGGTCCGTATCCGAAAACAAACCCCACTTGGTCCCACTAGTTTGTAAGCGGGGTATAAATACTTTCAGACATAGCGATTCCTGGATCCCGAGAGAGTCAGAAACACACACACCCTGATTTAAGTTCAGCGATCCTGAATACCTACTCTAGACACCCATCATGTCTGGGCGACCTACCGGACTCGTTTTAGCCCCTCTTATGTATCCCTTGTTAGGAGGCTACGCCACATAGATAAGGGCACACATACACCTCCAGGCTACTCCGAGTCCGCCTGCGATATTTGGTCCTGCTAGCTCTAAAACTGGGGGAGGAGCTTGCAAACAAACAACAAAATACACAAAAATAAGTTCACACATTGCAAACAAACAACAAAATACACAAAAATAAGTTCACACACAACCATAACTCATGTAGGATAGTTTACGGCGTTTTTTAATGCTTTTGTAATCTATTGTATAATTAACCAATCACAAAATCTCGTATATGTCTGCGGAGTTGTAATCTATTGTATAATTAACCAATCACAAAATCTCGTATATGTCTGCGGAGTTGTAATCTATTGTACAATTAACCAATCACAAAATCTCGTATATGTCTGCGGAGTTGTAATCTATTGTACAATTAACCAATCACAAAATCTCGCAAATGTCTGCGAAGTTGAATTACGAAAGCAAGTGCTTTATAACCTATTAGTGTCAATAAATTATTTCAATGTATTGTTTGAGACAACTTTAAAAGATAAATTAGTATTTGTTCTCGCTTCATGCCACATTGTGTTAACCACGTTAATATATTGAAATAAATTCAAATTCAATTCCACGAGGCTAGCTGAGCTATTGATGCTATTGACTTTCTTATTACATTAAACGATTTTTTCATAATTTTCTAACCTAATACACAATCATACCTTCCCAAAGAAGAGCCAAAAAAAATCTGAAATAAGTCTAGTCAGAGAACCTTCATCTATGATAGGCGTTTTATCTTTAGTTTAAATCTTTAATCTCTCAAAAGAGAACGGAAACATAGTGTTTACTATAAGCTTCAGGACATTGTATGCGGATAATTTTTTTCTTCTGTTAGAAAAAAAGTTAATTTACTAAATCTTCTGAAATAGAAATAAATATATGATTAAAAAAAATATTATTACAGAAAAGGCTTATAGAGTTTGCCAAGAAAATGGAACTTGGTTGTGGGGAAACTGGACAAATTATACTGAGTGTGTGGGCCTTCTATCTACGGTAAGTGCTGTCTAACGAGGATCCAGTCCAAAGTTAAGCCTTTTTTTTTCAATTTTAGTCTAAATAAATATAATGTTACTGTCTGTTGTATGTCCATATAACTACTTCGCAGGGTGTGGATGGATCTTCACCAAATTTGGTAATAAGTCCATGCGGGGGTACATACAAAGTTTCAGTTTTGCATTTTGCGTTTTTGTGGTTTTTATGGGCGTTTTTGCTTTTGTAACCACTACTTCGCCCCCTGTAGGTGGATCTTCACCAAATTTGGAATGGAGGCTCATTAGGCCCATGCGGAGATACATGCAAAGTTGCGGTTTCACATTTTGTGTTTTGCAGTTTTTATGGGCGTTTGTTACAATTACATATAAGGGAAGCAACTTTTCATGTCCCAAGATAAGCTTTCATTAATCATGAATTTACATAACTTCCGTCCAGTGGACGGGTACTGCAGCTAGTTGTCTATTATAATAATGAAAACATTCTACTTGTCTAACAGAACGTTTTGTTGTTTTTTGAGGGGAATGATTCAGTTAATTGTGTTTTGTTTTTTCAGTTTTTTATAATTCCTATAACTAACAATGATTTCATAAAGTATTTTTTGTTTCACCTTAGTTTGTGCTTTAATGATAAAAGTTTCATTCATAGAACGATTAGTTTTCTCCTTGTGTGAATATACATATGTGTGCGTGCGTGTGTGTGTTAACGATTTATTTCCCACCAGAGTGAAATTGAAAAGATAATCTGTGACGTAAGGCCTAATACATTCCTTGATTGACCGTACCCTTTGCTGTGAATTGCAGTTTCGCCTATTCAAGGCTCATAAGAACAGCTTGGGTCAGCAAACCAAAGAACTATCATTAGGCCTCTTATAATGGTGAAATGTCCGTTTTGCTTCACCATATAGTAACCTAAGCTGATTTAGGTTTATGAATAATGTTATGACATCTCGTCGAATTCCTTATTCAATATTCTACAACGAAAGAAATGCTTAACATACACACACACACACACACATATATATATGTATGTATATATATATATATATACAATCATTAAACAGTTGGTCTGAAATGCCATAACATTATTCACATACCTAAATTAATTTAGGTTACTATATGGTCTCAAAACTCCATAAAGACCAATGTATCTGTTGTGTTCGGAAGAGTTGGTCTAGCACGAAGCAATAGATTTAATAGGTTTTTCTACTTACTAAAGATAAAAGTTTTGTAATGTTATTACCGGTACATGAACGAGATACGAATAACTTTTTCAGATTACCCTTTGAGTTGATTATCGTACGGAAATAATCCTAAGAAAGGATTATGTGCGATTA
The DNA here is from genome assembly GCF_000517525.1 of Limulus polyphemus. Taxonomy (NCBI): domain Eukaryota; kingdom Metazoa; phylum Arthropoda; class Merostomata; order Xiphosura; family Limulidae; genus Limulus; species Limulus polyphemus. The sequence goes on along the minus strand of NW_013665839.1, from coordinate 118,282 downwards.
AAGCTGACACGATCATTAGTTTTCTACAGTAGTAGTCGCATAACAACAAAGGAAAAAATTGACGGCTGCGCAGTAGTTCAGTTTACCTATATATAACGTTTTAACTGCTGCAATGCTATCTTCTAACAACATTTTTTGAAGAATAATTTGATAGCGACGTAAAATCGCTAATCGCTTACGTTTTTCGTTCCAAATTGTAAACTAGACAATGGATACAATTTTTCAAAATCCAAGATCAAGTTTTGCATAACATGAAGTTTTGAAATAAATAAACTAACCAATATTTATCCGCAAATTAGAAGTATTCATAAGCATCGTCTTTATGACGACTCACTTTGCATTAATGCTTTAAATTGACTGTTGATAGCTAAAATCAGCCACTGATATAAGTAAAATCATGGTCGTTAATGAAAGTCAGTGTTTACAATTTACACACAGATTCAGTCGTCATCTACAATATCACCGCACATTGATATAAGTACGTATATATATATATATATGTACATCATAAGTACGTATATATACACATTGATATAAGTACGTATATATATATGTGTGTGTGTACATCATAAGTACGTATGTGTGTGCGTCATAAGTACGTATATGTATATATATATATGTGTGTGTGTACATCATAAGTACGTATATATATATGTGTGTGTACATCATAAGTACGTATATATATATGTGTACATCATACGTACGTAGTATATATATACATATGTACATCATAAATACGTATATATGTACATCGAACTATATAATTACAGACGTACATATTAAAAGTTATTAAGTAAATTTAACGACTGCAGAAGGAAATGATAATGGAATAGCTGATTTATTTAACTATTTCAAATATGTAAGAGAAAAACAAATAGCAACTCTCATAGACGTAAACAATTACCTAATTTATGAACTAGTTATGAAATATCATGACGTAATCGTTAGTTTTTAAAGTCCCCTCTTTTCTCTCTCTCTCTCTCTCTTGATTTTGTAGAAGCAAAAGAATATATTCAACTAGCTTGAGAAAGTACATGGTCGTTTTAAATATGGTATATTATAGGCTGGCGAATAAAAGTAAAATCTGATGGGTGTTGTCTCCCCACTAAAGAAAGGGCCTCATTTTTTCAGATAACTCTCTCGTTAGGATACATTTTTTACTCTGTAATTTGTACGTTTGTTTTATATATCTATCCTACAAGTGATATGACTTTCGTTACATTATGAATATTATATAATTAAT
>NW_013665839.1:112647-116709 GCF_000517525.1 Limulus polyphemus | reverse complement strand
ATAAATGGAAACATCGGCACGTGTAGATACATATAGATCTTTAAAGTCGAGTTGTTCAAAACTTGAAAATAGCGTTGGTAACTGGATCAACAATTTCCTGATGATCTCGAATTCGTATCCTGATAATATCCTCATATTTGTGAATCGATGGTATTTTAACTGTATTTTCTTTCGTACTAGTATTAACTATTTTTAAAAATGAGCTTAATGTTTCAACATGAAACATTCTTATAAAATTCAACATAGTCAAGTTCTGAAAGTTGAAGAAAATGCCAAATTTACGGGCAGTTAAACGATTTTGAGTATTTTGCAATACTTTGATTAATTAATTAGTGCGCAAAACTTTTTTTGATTAAAGTGTTCAGTTTTTCTCTTTGAGCCGTGTTATCTTTTGATTTTTTTTATGTTTTAAGTATCATTGCATGTTAGCTACAATTTATTGACCAAAAACTTTGATAACATTCAGGACATGTAATTAACTGTTTGTTTGTTTGTAATTAAGCACAAAGCTACACAATGGGCTATCTGTGCTCAGCCCACCACGGGTATCGAAACCCGAATTCTAGCGCTGTAAATCCGCAGACATACCGCTGTGCCACTGGGGGGCGTGTAATTAATAAAACAAAGAATGTTAAAGAAAAAACTTAGGTTTTCAGATGAGGTATAGATTAGAATAAATAAATAAATAGTTGTTTTTAATTCTTTACTTAATGTAAGCGCTTTCGTCTAAGATGGACTTTTCAATTTATAAAATTATTTGGTGTACAACTCTACATTGTACACATAAACTATCGTAAACGTTTATGTGTGCTTGTGACTTCTAACTGGCGCGAAATAAAGGAAATTGTTTTTTTTGTGTGTTTCTTAAGCATGTTTTTATAAAGTCATTGCAAACTACTCATGAAACAGAGTTTTAGGTTTGCAGACAATTAGTTGTTGTTTTTTTAAACAACGATTTAACTAAGCATTTTCCTGCATCTGTTTCTTCAGAAATTTAATGTGCAAACCAAAATATATCGGGTATTGTCTAAAGATCGCCACGTTAAAAATAAGCACGTGCCACAAAATATGACGTGCGTAGGTAGAAGTATTCGTTTGCTAAAAAATTCTTTAGTTTGTGCTCATTGAAATAAATCCCAATATGATCTTTTTTTTTACTGTAACCAAACTAACCAACGTTTAACACGCCTTTTAAGACTGATAGATTTTTACTGAGAAAGTTTTTCAAAGAAAAAGAGAAATATATGTAATCATAGCAAGATGAAATTAAACATTGCTATTTGCAAATGATGTTTAATGAAAATTGTTGTCTTGTTTTATGAGCGACTTCCAATAACGATTGAAATATTAAATTTTTCAATAGAGCTGTCATTACAATTTAATCTATTATATCGTAAAATGGGTCAGAATACGTTTATATTATCATTCAGACAATAACAAATTATTAATAATGAGGTAATGAAATTAATAATCGAAATGAGATTAATAATTGACCAAATAATGTTTTTTTTAGTACTCTTTGTTTCTTCTCAAACGTAAGTCCCGATAGTTTTCTGCTCTTTCAGACAACAAATTTATGTGTATGAAATAACGTTTTTAATAATATTGTATTTCTGAAACAGGAAACAACGACGAATCCACTTGCTGTTGGTTACATACTCTTTATTGGTTCTGCTGTATCCCTTTTGGCCCTGGTGGTAACATTATTTATTTTCAGCTACTTTAAGTAAGTATTTGTACTATTTTTTTGTTTGTTGCTTTTACCTCTAACCACTGAGGATGCCACACAATAAACCATTAAATTAAATAGACGAAGCTGCCCTAAGTGTAGACACGGTGTCGAACGGTGGAAAGGTTGTTTTTTTTTTTTTTTAGTAAATACAAGCATACAAATTACTGGAGAAATTAAAACTTGAGACTTTACGATACAAAATAATAATAATCTATATAACGTTCATGATTTTTATTCATCTTATGAAAAATTAAATAATTTTACGTAAAATCTAGCTTAATTATTTAAACTTTTAAATCAAGATCAAACAGAGATCACTTAGAATAACACTGCGTTGTGTTTAACTGTGCCTTATCTTAACTACAATAAACATCAATGTTAACTTAACTTATATGAAAACACATAAAAACAATGCAATTGTTACTGTATTATTACTTCTGGTGGTCGTGCAAAATCACAACATCCCATAAAATGAAATATTTCTGCGTGAGGTATGAAATTCACTGACACTGTATTCATAGACAGATAACTTTCAAGACTCTAGAGGTGATCCGACGGAGTGTTCTACTCTAGGATTCCACAAAGAAGTAAACAAAATAATAAAATTAGAAGAAACTTAGCAGATATAACAACTACAAATTAGCTATCTTTGTCTGCTAAGACTAATTCAGTTTAAATAATGTAGCTTTTAGCCATTCACACGTGATAATATTTTCATGTAGTTAACTATTCCGATAATTCATTCGCAACCAAATTATTAAGTCGTCAAGAAATTAATGTCGCGTTTTGGAACACTTTCATTAACCACTCCCCAAAAATCGTACAACACGTATAATAGTTAAATGAACCGTCTAAACGTCACGTTAGTGTAGCCTAGTGTAGTTTAATATACTCTAATCCCATATAGTGATGGCACACGACGAGACACACATTCGGCATGTAATGCTATTTGAATACAAGAAGGGAAACAACGCCTCTGTTGCCTCAAAAAGTTTATGGAAATGTTTTGAACGTTCGTAAGTGTTAACGATGATTCTGCAAATTTCGTTCAGGTGACTTTAGCCTTAAAAACTGTGATGGCAGGGACCAACATGTTGGAATTGATATTGATGCTCTGAAGACGCTCGTTGAGTCTAACCCAAGGCAACACACTCGTAAAATGGCCATTAAATTGCATGTCTCTCATGAAACAATACGTAAACATATAAGAAATATGGGAAAACTTCTTTTAAAAAAATGTTTGGGTGTCTTACGAACCATCGTTTCCAACGTGTGAACGTTGCGTCGTCTCTTCGGGTGCGTAATGCGCGTGAACCATTTTTGGACAGAATTGTCACCGCTGATGAAAAATGGATTCTCTATGCGAATATTAAATGCCAAAAACAATGACCCAGTCTGAGACAAAAACCCTTCCGACCCCAAAAACCTGGACTCCATCCGCAGAAAGTGATGCTTTGCATTCGGTTGGACATCAAAGGAGTAATTCACTTCTAATTCCTCAATCCACATCGAATTGTTAGACAATGCAGAGATCTATAGTCAGCAACTGGAAAGTTTAAATCAACCCCTTCATCAGAAACTCCCTTTACTCGTCAATCGAAAAGGTGTTCTTCTTCTTCTCCACGACAATGCACGTCCACACGTGGCACGTTTGACGCAACACGAGATTATGGAGTTGGGTTGGGAAGTTCTCCTCCACCCACCATATTTTCCAGATATGACACCATCAGATTACCATCTTTTTCGTTCACTGAAACACCATCTTAATGGGAAAAACGTATGCAAATGTGGAAGGTGTTGAAGAGGACATCGACATTTTTTTTGCTTCAAAGCCAAGTGATTTCTTTCATCAAGGCATTAACAACCTGATTGTAAGATGGAAAAGCATCATCGATAAGAATAGAGACTATTTCATTTAATAAATGTGTTATTTTGATATATAAGTTGTTCGGGTTTTTTCATCTAAAAAAAGCGACATTAATTTCTTGATTTAATTTGATTAAATGTCTCGTTATCTCACTGGCTATTAACGGATATTTGTGGTTAACGTCAGCAGCTATTCAAATAGAAAAGTTCCATTAACATTATCTCCTGAGATTATGTTGAAAACAACACGAAAAGCTTTCTCATAAATAAATCAGATCTTACTATTCAGCCCATCCCTTGATAACAATCACAGGAGAAGCTCCAGAAGACGCTATTTTGTATTTGTTACATCTACTCTTGCTTTAAATATTACTCCTTTAACAAAAGCGATTTTTTTTATCCATTTAAGATTAGTTATATTGAGATTATTTCGGACATACGGTCACCATACGACTTCATAAAGG
>NW_013665839.1:93199-111662 GCF_000517525.1 Limulus polyphemus | reverse complement strand
TATATATATATATATATAACTCAAGTGTGTATATATATGTACACGGGTTGTAGTTTCAAATTATTACACCTTATTTGTAAGTATATTCCATGTAAATTAGGGCACATATGATTATTATGTTCCATTAATATTCCATTCTCTGCTAAAACGACTGCAAACAAAAAAAAAAGGCCCACGCAATGTGAATGAAACGTAGCATTGTATTCTCACACTTAGACAGTAATAAGAAAAGTCAGAACAGGGATAAATGTGCTCTGAAAGGATAGGAAACTTCTATTTAACAAAGTATGTACGATTTCTTTATTTAAGTGTAAGTGGAATAAAAAGCCGAGAAACAGTTTTGGAAAAGAACCGCTAGATTTATACCATTTTGAAAACAACACAAATAGCATAAAAATACAGAATAAAACAATTAACAAGAAATAAATAGATTTACATTTACATCGCTAAACTTATACCTTCATTTTTAAAACATCAGCACGAAGTTTTGTGTTAAAAAGTATATTCTATCTATACAAAGAACTAATAAGTTCAGTAGTTTCTTTCCAGCTAGTCTCTCGTCGCTCAAAAGAGGAGCTAACCACATTTAAATCTATTCACAAAATTCTTGATATAAGAGCTCTATTATCTTCTTCTCTGACATCTAACTTATAGTTAACTTTCTGGTTAATAGTAACGAAGTGAACAGTTAAGAATTTGGTACTTTTATAATTTTAAAACAGACAGCGGAAGTCCAAAAATCAAAAATGATAACCATTATGTCTACTAACACATGAATCAAATTTTTCTAGTAGCTTTCAAAGACAGCCTAAGCAGAAAAAGATGCTAACGGAACTCACAGGTCATGGACCAGTCATTCCTAGCCAAACCAAAATTTCTAGTTCCTCACATACCCTCATGAGGAAAAGCATCAGTTATGCTCAATGCTTTCAGCTTCCAACTTATTCTGGTAACAATGTCTTTTCTCTTAATAAGTACTTTTCATCTAAGCCTACTAAAAACAATCACCCAGTGGGAGTCCAACCCTACATGTATGGTAACATTTGCTATCCTCTCAGATTTGAACCCCTGAAAGCAACTTTTACTTGCTCTGTTCTCACTTACCTGTCAGATTTTCTCCATTTAAAGTATAATATATTGTTTGCTGTACTCATTAATACAGCAGCATAGTCGATGATGTTCTAAACTTATAAACTTATATGCATGTCTTGTTTTTGCAGGTACGTTTGAAACAGCGAAAATTCTACTTATTGTCTTACGATACTATTTTCCTGTATCCATACAATCTTAAGGATGAAAATCCCCTTTAAACGTATAATAGTCTAAACTACTATCCATTTGTTTACATAGAAACCAGGCTCGCGAAAACAATTCCACGTGCAATTTAATCATAATTTGACTGGACTCTAATTCATTATTAAAACTGTATGTTTTAACACGTATTTGAACTTCCACTCCTTATGTCGCTGCTACTGTATCTAAAACAGAAAATAAAGGTAAACACCACGTATGGTGATACCGGAAAGTAAGGGGATATCTAATTCAATACGAACAGTTAATATGCTAATTTAGTTTGTGCCTATTTTAGTATTAAAACGCTCAGTGCATACCTCCCAGAGTAACAACAGAAAGATAAGAGGAGAGGAGGCTATAAGAGTACCTAGCAGTACATCGAGCAGGAAACCATGACGACAAATAAGGCGAGAACAACTCGACTAACCTAACTCAAAGCGATATCACCCGTAATGAAAATAATTAGAAACAGTGAATTAAACCTGCTAAAAAAGTGTCTAAAAATACTAATGAAAATAATTTGCATCTTAAAAAAGAGAAGACATGACGGAATGTAGCTTCATAAAACGTTTTTCATAACTGCTAGCAATTTATAAAACTGGTGTTTATAATTAATTTCAGATATTCGTTACAAATGCCACGTTTTCTACCTTTATGTGTTATCACTAGTCCTTTCTTTCCACAGTTACATGTAATACATCACTCAAGCCATTGATAGTATGAATCAATAGATTGTTCAGTTGGTGGAGAAATTCGTACATAGTTTTGGGAATAAACTAAATAACTACACCCAACTGTAATTCAAAGTTTTATGGTCTTGGCTATAAGTTAGACAAAAGGCATTGACGATTAAAAACAAACAAACATCAACATTATTTTTTCTTCCTATTAACATTTGTCTGTTCTCTCTGTCTATATTAATAATTGTCACCATTCTTTTAGTCTATGCGTCTGTTTCCAAAGCAGATTATCGAACATTCTATATGTTTATTATTAAGAACATTGATATTTTAATAATAATAAGTGACAATTAACCAAACGATAAGTGACAATTAATCAAACAATAAGTAACAATTAATCAAACAATAAGAGACAATTAACCAAACGATAAGTGATAATTAATCAAACGATAAGTGACAATTAACCAAACGATAAGTGACAATTAATCAAACGATAAGTGACAATTAATCAAACAATATGACAATTAATCAAACAATAAGTGACAATTAATCAAACGATAAGTGACAATTAACCAAACGATAAGTGACAATTAATCAAACGATAAGTGACAATTAACCAAACGATAAGTGACAACTAACCAAACGATAAGTGACAATTAATCAAACGATAAGTGACAATTAATCAAACAATAAGTGACAATTAATCAAATGATAAGTGACAATTAATCAAACAATAAGTGACAATTAATCAAACAATAAGTGACAATTAATCAGAAAAATAAATATATTATAATCATACGGACTAATAACGCTTAAAACCGTGTTTTGATACCCGTGCTGGGCACTGCACAGATAACCCATTTTGGTGTTTTGTGTTTAAGTACAAAAAGGAAAACAGTATGTGAGTGTTTTTTTATGGCAAAGCCAGATTGGGCTATCTGCTGTGTCCACCGAGTGGAATCTAACCCCTGATTTTAGCGTTGTCAATTCGTAAACTTACCGCTGCACCACCGACGGACAAAAAACAAACAGAAATATCATAATCATGGTGTAGCTTACAAAGTAAACATAATTAGCATTTTTTATGATATAGGTAAGAAAATGTATAGTAGTGTCATAGCAAACAGGGTGTAAACTTAGCCGAATAAACAAACATTTGATAATGATAGAGCAAACAATACGAACTTTTAATCACAGCATAATAGAAAAAAATAATTAAAATGTCAGGATCCAAGACGTAGATCATGAACTAGCTGACAATACACCCAATAATATCATAGCAGTCATCCTAACTATAGCATAGTTAGACAAAATAAGCACTTACTACTATCATGGAGTAAAAGTTGGATGGTAATACAACTGACAAAATAAACACCTTGAACATGAAACAACGTTATAGCAGACAAGGTGAACATTTCATTAATCTGGAACTCATAAAACCATACTTAACTGCATCATTTCAAACAAGACTAACTTTCATAACGTATATTAACAAATGATTAGTTAAATGTATTATAAAATGAAAAATATATACTTCACCGTGATATAGTAGATGGTTTGTTTGTAATTAAACACAACGTTACACAATGGGTTTATCTGTGCTCTGCCCACCACGGGTATAGAAACCAGGTTTCCAGCGTTGTCCGCAGATGGAAAGAGCAACTAGTAACTAATGCCATATCTGATGAGACAGAATTTAATTTTAATTAAAATTAGTTAATCCTACAAGATATGTTAAAATTAGTTAATCCTATAATATATGCATATATTATAGGATTAACTAAATTTAACATATATTATAGGATTAACTAAATTTAACATATATATTATAGGATTAACTAATTTTAACGTATATTATAAGATTAACATTTAATCATAAATATGTACTAATAGTATTTTACTTCCAGTTTTGTTTTAAATAGAAATATTACAATAATACGTTTTTCATAACTGGTTTATAGTTTTAATTTTCTATTTTTATAACCATTGTCGCGTTTCAGATCCTTACACTGTCAAAGGCTTAGCGCTCACCAAAACTTGGTAGTGGCTTTAATTGTACACTCTGCCTTGCTTCTTGTAATCTCTACTCCAGTAGTTCTGAAGGAGCCAGCGCCATCCTACAGACAAATTGTAAGTTACTATGTCTATTATATGTGTTATTCTAAATTTAACTATTTTTTAAAAAATAATTTGCAGAGATTAGGTTTCATAATGACCAAAAAAAAATCAAAGTTTTCTCTAAATAGTTATCGATAGTGCCCGATTCTTAGCGTAAAGGTTTTGGTTTTCTTTTTCGTTTAGGACTGGCTGTGTAAAACAATTATTTCTCTCAAAATGTACGCAGCCATGGCTAGTATCAACTGGATGTTTGTGGAAGGCTTATTACTCCACAGTCGGATTACAACTTCCGTTTTCCAACAAGACGTTCCGTTCACAGTTTATTACATCATTGGTTGGGGTATGGTTTCAGTACAACTACAAAGAATAACCTTAATACTAAGTAGACCTTATCACGTACTTTGTTTTAAATTAAAAATATGTTTTTCTCTCTAAAGTTTAACATAACCGTAAGAAATTTCCTAAAAGGTGTTTATTTATTATTATTATTATAAAACTTTTCGCTTCACTTTGAATGATTATAAACATAATGGTTATAAGATAATGTAATTTATCAGAAAAGTGTATTGTATTATATCAATACTTTATAAATATATTGGTCTCAATGAAATTAACTTTGTAGATAAAGAACACTTAATTTTAACCTGTGTAAAACATATTACAAGTTGTGCTGGTCTCAAATGTTTGTCTTTAAGTATTTTTGAAATAATATTTATGTATATATGCTAGCAATACCATACGACTGCAATGTATAATTAAGCTTTTATAAATCGCCTCAGCTTTAACCTTTTTTTTATTATTTACATAACCTATAGCTGATGAAAAATGTGGTCTAGCTATACGTTTTCATTAAGTTTTTTTTAAATAGTGTTTTCTATTTTTCCAGAAACAAAAGATCAACATTTATACATTAAGGCTAAAAAAAGTGTACTTAATAGAGTATAAATCTATGTCTGGATTGTTAGTAAACTTATCGTTATAGGTATCCCTACAACGTTCATAATTACGTGGTGTTTAATCATGTCACGTGTATTAAATACGATGTGCTGGGAGGGCTACGGTACTTCCGAGTACGTTTGGATTTTGACAGGTCCAATGCTGACAGTTCTGTTGGTACGTTTTTTAATAACTAGTTCATGCCTTTTTATTGTATTTTTGTATCTTTTTACTGTAGTTTTTTTAGTTTACAGCTTGTATTTCCAAGTATGAATATTCTGAAAATATGAGTGAAATGTCCTTAAACCAGTTTTAACTTAACAAAATAAAAATAGCCCATTGTGTAGCTTTACATTAAACAGCAACAAACAAACAAATGTTAATGATTATTTGTATTTTTAACGCTTGGGTGTACATGGAAACAGTTAAACTTGTACGCCGTCTCTCGACTATTTTAAAACTATACTGATTTTAAACCAATTAGCAATATGTTTCTTTTGACACTTATCTTTAAGTAACAATTTAAAATTTAACTTAAACGATAGATGGCGACAAACTCACCAATACAAAATAGTTTATTATATATTTGTTTGATTTGATTGTTTGTTAGAAGTTAAGCACAAAGCAACACAATGGGCTATATGTGCTCTGTCCACCACAGGTATAGAAACTCGGATTCTAGCGTTGTAAGTCCGCTGACATACCGCTGTGCCACAAGGGAGGATGAATTTTTAATTAGGAAATTTTTAATAAGCATCCCTTGAAATTTATTTTCATTGAAATATCCAAGGTTTACGAAAATCTGATGATTACATTATGTCTCCTTTTTTATAAGTTTTATCAGTTCTTACCTTACGCTTGACTTCATCAGGAAATCTTACGTCTTTTGTCAGATCAATACAACCTTCTTGATCAGCATTGGATTACATTATTTCTTCTTTTTTATAAGTTTTTATCAGTCCTCACTTTACGCTTGACTTCATCAGGAAATCTTACGTCTTTTATCAGATCAACACAATCTTCTTCATCAACATTGGATTACATTATTTCTCCTTTTGAACCCTAGTGGCACAGCGGTATGTCTGCGGATTTACAACGCTATAAACCGGGTTTCGATACCCGTGGTGGGTAGAGCACAGATAGCCCATTGTGCAGCTTTGTGCTTAATTCCAAACAAATAATTTCTCCTTTTTTTATAAGTTTTTATCAGTCCTTACCTTACGCTTGACTTCATCAGGAAATCTTACGTCTTTTGTCAGATCAATACAATCTTCTTGATTAACATTGTTCGAATCTTGGTAACGAAACTGAGGGCCAGCATCTCCGTTGAAACAGCTCAAGTTAGGTATTATTGAGGAATGAATATATTTAATAATAGAGTTTCAATTTAATTCTTTCTTGATTATTTTCAAGAAATAAGCTATATTTTGTAAGAAAGTACATATTTTATTTCATTAATAAATAATGCTAATTTGTGCTACATTGCGTGTGATGGAACTGCTAGATGTTGTTTAAAAAGATTCAATTGGCTGAATCAGTAATTTATGTTAACGTTAAAAATATTCTATTCGTTGAATCAGTAATTTATGTTAACGTTAAAAATATTTTATTCGTTGAATCAGTAATTTATGCTAACTTGAAACATTAACATAAATAATAAATATCTTGTGTGACCTGTATATAATAGTTTCTATTGATACAATTTAAATTCCCTTTTTCGGCTTTAATAAAGTGTCTTCAAAACTTATCCACGTGATATTTAACATCTTATTCGAGTTATTTAGCTTATATGTAATTTTCCGTAATTAAGAAATTAAATATTATATCGAAACGTTCAAAGTGTCAAGAATAAATCAAATTAATAACTTAAACATTACATAAAATATGTCATCAGAAACGGTTTATATTTAGACGTACATTTTCTATTCATTATAATTTTACTAAAAAAACAGATCAGCTACTAAAAAACCGACTGTGGAAGCTGTTATCTAAATAAAACCACGGACTATAATTTCAGGTAACTTACACAAACGTGTGGCAAATCTAAGTAATTCTATTTTTAAACAAAGCAACATAACTTAAACTTTGTTTAAAAGTATCTATTTTTTTAACTTAATTTCGTTTATTTCCTCTGTAACTCCTAGGAAAGCGATAAAGGCTACAGTTCTTCTGTTTCCTCTCCTTGGAATCACTCATCTTTTATTCTGCATCAATCCTAGAGGAGGTTTGGAAAGGGCGTACATGATCACCAATGCTGTAATGCAATCCTCGCAGGTCCATATCACACTACAACTTAATTAATAGAAGTAACTTTAAAGTAATTATAATTAACAAGTGACCCATATTTTCTGGCAAACAAAAATCCAGGAAGTCGAAAAATTAGTGGAACATAATGTCACCTTCCGCATACACATAAATACAGGAAGGAATGGAACTTGCATATAACAGTGTTCAAACCAATATAGCGATTGGAACTTGAATAAGTATATATATATATATGGTTTAGGTGGTTTGGTTTGATTGGTAACAAGTATAACGCTACAACGGGTATTGAAACTCAATTTTTAGTGTCATAAGTATTTAGACTTATCGCTAGTGGCTATATATCAATAACATTTAAGCGATCAATTGGTTATTTGTACGATTCCAATTCGATTTTATCTTTTTCCGAAAGTTTACTTGCTCTTGGATAAGTTGATATTAGAAAATTTGTTCCATATATTAATCATAGTAATCTTGGGTCTAATTTCTACATCTTAAAATCCATTTAAATTTTGTAGTTATTAAAAATACGGATTGAAATATGTTTTAAATCTAAAACTAGAAATACATTATAAGAACGATTTCTTTTATATGTGATTCTGTGGCAATAGTGAAGTCTCAAAAATTGATAATATTATGGCCTAATATATATGTGTAAAGTAACACTCAAACGATACATGTTTACTTCACTTTTGAATTCTTCCCAACATTATGTATGAAACAACTTGAACTTTTCCATGTAGACTTTTGACAGAATATAAATGAATAACATATGCGTGAGAAGAGCCAAAGGTATGTGGATCAAGTGGTTTTGGTTCTCACAGGATTGACTGAAGTGGAGTTCTTGAAAATTGATATTAACATCTCAGGATCTATTTAGAGCAATAATCGAAATTTAAATTTAGCAAATTTCTGAATTTGAGCTCCCATGTGTGTTAGAAGTGGTTTTGAGGGCTCTAAAAACAAAATTCGCGGATTTATATTTAATATGAAGGTGCTCGTTCAATAAATGTATTATTGTAAAAACATTGAGAACTTTTCAATTTTGCTTCCCATATTTGGATCAAGGGGGGGTTTGGGGGGTCAAGATTGACTACATGAACTTCATAAAAATGACAATAACATGTAACTGGTCATTCGAAACAAGGATTTAAAATATTTGACGTAATTTTTGTTTGCTATAAGTTTTCACTGGTAATTTACCAGTGAGATCATATTTGTTCATTAATTCTATTCACATTTGAAATAAGGAGATTCTTAGCTCTTTATGACGGTGAAATCCTAGTATAAAATTAGGCAAGAAAAGTACAAAAGTTGGTGGTGGATGGCAATGACTAGCTACCTTCCTTCTATTCTATCAGTTCAAAATTAGTCCAAACGTTTGTCCACAAGTTGGTGGTGGGTGTCAATGACTAGCTACCTTCTTTCTATTCTATCAGTTCAAAGTTAGGGACGGCTATCTTTGCATGAATATCCGAAACAAAACAAAAATAACTTTCCTATTAACATATGTATGTATAAAGATTCACGCGCTAGATACTAATTTTAGAATTCACTCATCTATGATTTTGTTACACCATAGAAATGACCATTTTTGAGTTTTATATTCTGAAGGCGTTTTTACTCATAGACCAAATCTGTCTCTGATTTCATAAGTTATTTTCACATTTTCTAGTATTATAACATAATTCATATTTGTTACCCTTATAACACTCGGAATTAATATAATGATAATAAGACGAGTACAATTGGAAAGTACTGTATAGTTGTGTATTTGTGACTTAAGTTTTATTTATTCGCTTTTTTGTAATATCAGCTTCCTGCAAAAGCTTTTTGTTTATCTTAAAGACTATTGAACATAACTATTGATGTTTTTGATTTCAGGGTCTTTTCTTAGCCGTTCTCTACTGCTTTATGAACTCGGAGGTAAGAATGAAAGGTTTCCTTTTTAGAGGATAATATATCCCATTTTGAGTTTCTGGAGGTGCCAGTACTTGATGTCTATCTATTTCTTACACTGTGAGTTTTCTTAATTATAATTTTGTGCAATTGATTCATGCTATTTAGCAAATTAATTTATTTACAGCATTACGTTCAGCCTGCAATCTTCTACACAGTAATTTGAGGCATTCTAATAGTGAAAAATAACTATGTAATTTTAAAGTGGAATTTTACTAAATGTAAAATTAAAATATCCATACATTTCGTTAAAATCACTGACGCATAAAAACTGCTTTAAAAATGCAAACACCTAACCAAAATAAGGAAATTAGATCTATTTTTGACTTTAAACATGCAACAAGATCTGTGAACATTTTTGACAATGTTTCCTAGGTTCAGAATGCATTGCGGAATGCATATCAGAGGGCAGCACTTAGAAGAAATCCTACCCATCATTCATGTAGAAACCGAGGTACGTCTTACATCCTAGGTAAAGTAAATATGATTATATACTTTTACATAACGAGTGCCCAGTATCGTAGCTTTCATATCTTTTATTCTAACCAGTCTGAACATATCTTTGTAATTTCCAGGATTTTCTTTAACACGAAAACGCTCGTGCGGAAGAGATGCAGAGAAAGAAAAAAAATCAACATCAGTTTTCTCGTTTCTGAAACAGCGTGGTCAGGACATCCGACATAGCCACCAGGTTGTAATTTATTCAGGCGACACAGACGAGTTAGGAAGAGTCTAATAAGCAGAAAAAAGTATATATATATATATTGTAACTGAAAACCGAAAATGGTTTTTAAACACCAGCTCAGAAATTCATTTTCTATATAGTAACCTCATATATCGCTCTCTATCTCTCTCTAAGTGTTGAATTTGTTAAGGGAGTCTGGGTCATTCTTCTTTTGCTTCAAAATAATAATAAATAAAGAATCTCTTGTTGTTGTTTTTTCACTTGTCACACGTTTTCTTTACTTCCTTATTCCTTTCTTTTTACGTAAGACTAGAGTTACATCCTGTGGGACTTGCAATGGATAAATATGCATACTGATATATTTTTTTTTTAAGTTTGATGGCCATCAGATTTGAATTTATCTTCTCGGTTAATTTTGTATCCGCATTTTGGTGTGATTTTAATCTGGCGGTGGATGAATTACGATGAAACATTTTGAATTGGATATCAAAATTGTTTTAAATATATCAGTATAACTTACAACTGTTAAATTTGATTGTGAAATATTGTTTGTTACATAAAACGCCTGGAGTACTTATATAAAGCTAAGTAGAGATCAACATCTAGTTTCCTTTGTGGCTTAAGATCAGGGGAAGGTACCTAAAACAGGAATATTTTCGACTATATAATGTCTGAATTAAGTATAAAAATCCTTAATGGAAAGGGACTTCAGGATCTAATGGAATAACATAGCTCAAGATGATACTTATCTTAAATCAGCTGTGAATCATTCGAATAAATCAGGAGAGCTCTAAAAATACTAACTAAATTTCTTCAAGTTATCAGAAGTCTCCTAAGAATAATTCAAAACGACACCTTTTTCAACGTAGAATCAGAATTTCCGTGACTTATCACACTTGGTTCTATTAATATATTTTATCTTCAATGTGTTAGAAATGGCATAAAATATAAAGTCGTTTTCTACAGTGTAATATAATAAAATTATCATTAATTTGGAGTATTCAAGTTTAATTACTGGTTGTAATAGGAATTCATTCATCAGGTATTCAGTAGAGATTAACTGCAATACATAAGAAGTCGGTAACTCAATATAATTATCAACACACAACAAAAATAGTGAACAATGCTTAAGGAATTTAAGCAAAACTTTTATATCAAAACACCTGCTCTTTCGTTCGGTTAAAAATGTCATAAGATCAGTTGGTACTATTACGAAAGATTAAATATATCCTCATTTGATTACCCCTGTCTCAACTGCTAGATTATTGTTATTGTCAAATTAAATTAACATTACTAATGTTCTTTGAAATACAATATTGTACTAGAACTTCAATTTATTTTAAAAGTTACCGTATTTTTTTAGGTTTTAGGCTTAAGCCATTTTCTTGCTATCGTCTATAGTATAAAACTATATATTGTCACTGAGCAAAAAAATAATTTATGGTGCTTGAGCAGTTACAAAATATAAAGAGGTTCAGCTGTCAGTGAATAATACAATATTTACGTTAACTCACGATCTCTATGTTTAAGAAAGAACCAACACAAAAGACAATAACGTGATGAAAACTTCCTAAACTTGATTGAGACAGCGGTCAGTTTACGGATTTACAACGCTAAAATCAGGGGCTCGATTCCCCTCAGTGGACACAGCAGATAGCTCGATATGGCTTTGCTATGAAACACAGACAAAATGTTTGCATGAATGGTTCAGTAATTACATTCATTATTCATTAATTTCGCGTATTTGCTCCATATTAACATAGAAGGACAGAGAGTGGCCTAATTGCTAGCTTGCTCGAACTGTCAATTCGAAGGTTCATGGCTCGCGACTCATTGCTGCAGAACCATTCTCTGCACTGTGAGGCACCAAAGGAGTGACGGACAAATCCCATTGTTCGGTTTGACAAGAATAGTTTAAGAGTTTCCAGTGGATATATACTGTTGACCAGCTGTCTTCCCTCTAGTCTAGCAGTTTTGTGTTGAAGTAACTCGGGATTATACGACTTAACAAAAATAAACAAGACTGAGATTTCACTTCTCTCTTTATTTTGCTTCAGTAAACGATCCTACAATTTTACTGATTGTCTTGCTCCCATTTCCTTATCATTTCACTGAAAAGCGCTGATATATGTGTGTGAAGGATTCGGTATATTTCCAAGCAATTCGCGACAACTGTTATTTTCAACAGTGTTTGTCACTCCACCAAATTAACGATGCTGTATATATATATATTGTCACCTGAAATTGAAGGATGACCAAAAAATTCATATATATGGATCTACCTTACATAACACCAAAAATTTATTTTTTTTATTTTTTTACTTTCAGTTTTCAATTCTATAAACAGCATTTCATGTTTATTAGGCTTAGAGTGCATTATTGAAATAAAGGAATCCCTTCAAACTTGAAAAAGAAAACATAAAAATGACGCAACGTAGTATAAAACCGAAACTTTGCTGATACTGAGCATGGTCAATCCAATCATCACTTTATGTATGAGAATATTCAAAGGCTTGGATAACAAAGTGAATGTCACAAGAGAGCAACAAAGGAATAATAGTTTTATAATATCAAATACAAGAAACCTTAATAAGGACTTAAACAAAGATCACAAAAGAATATTTGTATTATAGGATCAGATATAAGTAGCCTTAAATAAGGACTCAAGCAGAGATTACGAAGGAATAATTGGTTTATTGGATCAGATACAAGAAGCCTTAATAAGGACTTAAGGAAAAGCCATCTTACAATTGAGCTGAATAATATATAAACTGTGAGAAACAAATCATGAATGAATCTTGTTTTTCGTTTTATTACTTGTGTGTGATTATTTTGCCCGTATATTTTAACATCTACGATTTCCTCAAACTGTGTAAGAATACTGTGCGGAAGTTTGGTGGTTAACGTTCACAACATTGTTGTAACAGTAGTAACTGTCGCGTGTTAATATCATCTAATTTTTTGTAAGAGTCCGCTTAATTCAGCCGTTATCCTCTTTGTGAGCTTATAACGATCTAAATATCAATATTTTCAAAAATTTCGTAAGGATACAAATACAAAAAAAAAGGTTTATCGTATCCTCAAAAATGGAATTTCAGGAGTGGTATATCGTGTTGTTTGTTTGTAGTTAAACACAAAGCTACACAATGGGCTATCTGTGCTGTGCCTACCACGGGTATAGAAACCCGGGTTTTAGCGTTATAAGCCCCTATGGTCAGTACAAGTGTTAACGACAACAAAACAATCGTGAAATAAAAGTAACAACGGTATGATAAAGCGGAATAAACTGAATAAAATGTGAGTCCTTACAAGATACAGCTTTTATAACAAGAAATAATTTATCATTAAAAAGTTACAACGTATCGATCGCTGGTGCGTTCATTTTCAAGTACACAAGTTTTAATGATAAAGAATGTTGTTGTTTTTTATCTAAGTCAACATTCAACAATATAACGACTTATTTAAATTAGATAATCGTTACTGTGCATACCAATTATGTTGCTTTTTTATCTAAGTCAACATTCAACAATATAACGACTTATTTAAATTATATAATCGTTACTGTGCGTACCAATTATGTTGTTTTTTATCTAAGTCAACATTCAACAATATAACGACTTATTTAAATTAGATAATCGTTACTGTGCATACCAATTATGTTGCTTTTTATCTAAGTCAACATTCAACAATATAACGACTTATTTAAATTAGATAATCGTTACTGTGTATACCAATTATGTTGCTTTTTTATCCAAGTCAACATTCAACAATATAACGACTTATTTAAATTAGAAAATAGTTATTTTGCATACCAATTCTGTTCTTTTTTATCTAAGTCAACATTCAACAATACAACGATTTATTTAAATTAGAGAATCGTTACTGGGCATATCAATCCGTGTAAATTGACAGATTATTTACTTATATATATAACGAGGCGTTTGAATATATGGAAGATGTTGTGTGAAGGATTTGGGTTAGATTAGGAATATCTGAGGAAATAACAATCAAAGGCATATATAAAGTTGTAGTAAATATTTGTGGGATTGTTTGATTTCGTTAATAAGGCTTCTCTGATCTTTCTTCTGTTAATGTCAAGTTGTTTGTGTTCATATTTTCATGGATGTCACAATGGGGATTTTTTATTGATTCCTAAATCTAATGCTCAAGTTACGTTCTGTTTCACTTATGTAAAATGCTGGGAAATTATTACACGGTATTTTTTAAATGTTTCCTGGCAGGGTGGATTTGTCACGTAATTTTCTTAAGATATGTTTAATTTATATTCCAGAGATGAAAACTAACTAGTTGAACTAACCAGATGTTAGACCGTCAATCAGCATCACCCTACTACCCACCATCCACGTTAGGGTATTGACAGTCACTTTTGCAACACACTCACAATTTAATGTAGGTAGAATATTTTGTGGTCTCGCACGAATTAGATCCCGACTCGCTAGCTCCAGAGCTCTACCATAGGGACAACCTACTCCCAGACTACTTTTAATCAATTTTATTGCATTTCCACTTTTTTAGCGACTTCCTTCCTGTTAATCCTCGTATCACTTAAACCAACGTGTTCCGAATGAATGCTTCCGTTCAATATCTCAGGTCGAGCTCCGTGACTTATTGAGAGAATCGTCCACCTTTTTTTATTTAACTACGCTTTGCACGACCACTATTTTATGTTATTCTATTCTGCACAACTATATCTTAAATCTTTGAAATCATTCTTGCATGCATCCGAGTGTACGGTTTAGAGCCAGTACCAATTTATTAATGTATTGTGCTTAGAGGTTTATCTTTTTTTATCTTTTTATTGGTAATAACTCCACGATAATCTAATTCAAAGCGTTCCAGTAAAACATATAAGCTTCAAAAAACCTTGTCTTGGGGATATAAGAGGAATAATATAATCAGTATACAACTTTTTCTTTTCTTTTAGGAACATACATTACTCTTCTAGTTAGTCTTTTCAATATAAAATTATAACCCAGGTATACAATCGCAGTTTTGTGATAGGTGAAGTCATGCTACGTAACAGTTAAAATGAATTTCGTCAAATAATATTGCATTTCTTCTTTCTGTGTCACAACTCTCGTTTGACTCTATAATAAAGAAGAGTATAACAAGAGAACCCACACACGTATTATGATCGCTCATAAAGCAAATTGGACACATTTATTGATTTCACTCAACTCGTGCCCCCCTCCCCAGTGGCACAGCGGTATGTATGCCGACTTACAACGCTAGAAACTGAGTTTCGATACCCGTGGTGGGCAGAGCACAGATAGCCCTTATGTAGCTTTGTGCATAATTAAATAAAAAAAACACTCAACTCGTATTGAGCTTACCCAATTTGATGCAAGGCTTCTTCGAGAACTATAAGTATTGATAATAAACATTTTCAGAAACTCTGATCAAATATCAACTACTGATACTTGCACTTGAAAAATAGACTTTTGGCACGTAAAATATTTTAGTGGTTTTATGTCATAAAAAAGGATCAAATAAATATGCTATTCATTTAATACTCAGGGTTTTTATTTTGTGCTATTGTTTTACATTTACATTTAAGTAAATCTGAAACGGCTACATGTTAAGCCTAAAATGAATATTTCTTGTATTACAATGCCAGTAAAACAGATTATTTTGTTGTTTTTATATTTTTAGCACAAAGCTACACAACGAACTATCTGCGCTTTGTTCACCGACGGGGTTGAACCCCGAAATTTAGCATTATAAGTCCTCAAAACTTAGCGCTAACCCCCTGGAGGACAACATGATCATATATGTGTACATTTAATAATATTAACAAACCGTTTCCAAAGTGTAAAAGATTTTACTCTAACACATTTAGTTACTACCAAATACATGTTTGAACGAGACGAATAAAAAGCCTTATTTCCGACCACGGGTTGGCTTTTGGAATTTGCAAACCGGGTTCGAATAGGTGCGATACCACAAAATATTATCCCCACTTTAAGCTTGGGTGCATCATATAAGTTATAGTCAATCTCTAAGTATATATGATCAGTGGAAAAATGCTCCTGACTGGCTTCCTTCCCTGTGGTCAGTAGTTCAAAATTAGGGAAAGCGGCAGATAGCTTTAGTAGCTTTGCCATAAATACAAACTATAAATATTTTTTCTATTTGTTCCTTTAGATTCTAATAACATTCCTCAAGTATGAGATTTTTGGCGTGTAATCATCCATAAAGGATGTTGCGAATTGCTTAAACCGAAAGGTTACATAGTTTTTAAAGTTTTAATCCTTAGGTTAATTCATTAAAAGCTTAACTAACAAGCCAAAACTCCATCTACGTATTTATTATTAGAAGTATATTAAATCGAAGCAACGGTGTCATTTGTTCGATGGGTCCACACACACAAATAGTAAATAAATCAGATTTTACCAGAGCAAGCACGATGGGATCATTTTTAAACTGGCTGTGTTACTCTGGTTTCTTCTTTTATTTCCTATAATATAACTTCGCCCAAAAATTAATATATATATATATATATTTCTTCTTATGTGAGTTACATTTCAAGGTTATCGTAACGTTGAAAAATACAAAAATAATCCTAATACCTATACTTTTGTTTTGCTAATAATTAAGCCTCCGGTGGCTCAACGGTATAGTCGAGAGTTTATAAAATCAAAATTTGAGGTATGATCCCTGCAGCG
Organism: Limulus polyphemus; assembly: GCF_000517525.1. Classification (NCBI taxonomy): domain Eukaryota; kingdom Metazoa; phylum Arthropoda; class Merostomata; order Xiphosura; family Limulidae; genus Limulus; species Limulus polyphemus. The sequence goes on along the minus strand of NW_013665839.1, from coordinate 95,043 downwards.
GACACAAAGAAGATATCTCACTGTGCAGCTTTTCGTTTAAATAAAAAAAGAAAGAACAATGGGGAGATTTTTTTACAGTATTGTCCCTAACTAACGCTCCCTCTTTAATTACCTCCCCTCCGGTATTTTTATAATGCTTACCTTGTGTGACAGCAATAGTAATCCAACATATAATCCACTTTATTACTGTAATTTTTGATTTGAAAAAAAATAGAAGAAAACACATACACTTATTAGCATTGAAATCAACAAATCACACGTGAAAAATAGAAACTGGAACTACACAAATACTATAATTAGCGCCCCCCGTGGCAGTTTGCAACACCCCCGGGGGGCGTTAATTAGCGGCAATACGATATGAAAGAAGCGAATGATGTAATTTTTGAAAATGTGATGTTCCTTTTTTTTTAGCATATCGATACAAAATTTCTAACGCGTTAAAAAACACAATAAGGCTGTAAAGAAAAAGTTATAAAAGCAAGTAAAATATCAGGCAGTGTGCATATGCAACTATAAATTTTGGTATGTAGAGATTACTGCCAAGTTTTTGTTATTTCCCAAAAATATGTATCCGCTGAGATAGGAAGATAGTAACTTGTTTATATATATCTATTTTTTATAGAGTAATTAAATAAATTAGTAATTGTTCTATATTGTCGTAGCAAAACTGACAAATTGGTTGATGAATGGCATAATTAAGTAACATAAAGTTAATGTCCGTAAATATACAAGTTTAGAGATTTTTTTTACAATTCTCGAAGAACAGTTATACTAACTACATTCATCTTGGGCCTGGCATGGCCAGGTGGTTAAGACACTCGACTCGCAATCTGAGGGTCGGGGGTTCGAATCCCCGTCCCAACAAATATGCTCGCCCTTTCAGCGGTGGAAGCGTTATAAGTTACGATCAATCCCACTATTCGTTGGTAAAAGAGTAGCCCAAGAGTTGGCGGTGGGTAGTAATGACTAGTTGCATTCCCTCTAGTCTTACACTGCTAAATTAGAGACGGCTAGCACAGATATCCCTCGTGCAGCTTTGCGCGAAATTCAAACCATTCATCTTTAATACTAGTTCTTATCCTTATTTAATACTGTATGAGGAACAACTATATGTCATCGTTTCTATAATACTCATTTTGCACTACAAACAAATAACTGAAACCGAATTAAATATACGTTAAATAAAACATTAGATCGTTTGCTCCTTTGTTTGTTTTAGAGCAAAGCAACATTTGGCTATCTGCTGCGTCAATCGAAGGGAATCGAACCCCGGAGTTGAGCGTTGTAACTCTATAAAACAAAACAAAAAAAAATCACAGCCATCAAATTATTTACGACATTTTAATTTTATTTGGAAATAATTTACATGTTAACTTAATAAATGATTTTCATGTAGTTGCAAGTACGTAGCTCATACACAACATTTAAAATGACAGAATTATAGTAGTATTAATTATAATTGAACTATACTTTTCTTATCGTTCTTCTGAAAACAAACGGACAAAACGTACAAAACATATCCCCACTTTCCTTGAAATATACTAAAATATTGAAAAATAGACTTCCAATGCAAATACTAATATTGTCACAATCTCATCAGACTTGCTTTATTCTTATGTGCTTTATTTGACTAATACCTATACTGTTATCACAATCTCATCAGATTTGCTTTATTCTTATGTGCTTTAATTGACTATCACTTATATTGTTATCACAATCTCATCAGATTTGCTTTATTCTTATGTGCTTTATTTGACTAATACCTATACTGTTATCACAATCTCATCAGATTTGCTTTATTCTTATGTGCTTTATTTGACTAATACCTATACTGTTATCACAAT
>NW_013665839.1:73936-92478 GCF_000517525.1 Limulus polyphemus | reverse complement strand
TGCTTTAATTGACTAATATCTATAACAGTTATCACAATCCCATCAGACCTGCGTTTATTCTTATCTGCTTTAATTGACTAATATGTATAACAGTTATCACAATCCCATCAGACCTGCGTTTATTCTTATCTGCTTTAATTGACTAATATCTATAACTGTTATACTTTAGTAATGACATTTTGTCATGTCTGTATCATACACAGGTTACTGAGCAGTTTTCTTCAATCTTATTACAATATTTCCTACGAATGATACGGCTATGGGTGAAGATTGTTGCTTGTTTTGAGTGGCTTGGTACTGTCACTGTGTTGACCATAACCATAAATGGTAGTAAACAGTGAAGAGCATGTTTTCAAGATGCTAATGACTTCCTCTCAGTACTTCAGTTAATCCTTTCCCTCCACAGAATTTAAACATGTTGATGAACATTTTCAATGAAATGACAGATATTCAACACAAGGTAAATACATAGATATCAGAAAACATTAGGCAATGCACGCAGCATAAAAACACTTCACCAAGTTACAATGAGGATATCAGACCAAGCAGCATAACTACTGTTAACTAGACATACCACACTGACACCTAGCTCATAACACAGAAGTAGGTAGAGATAGAGATGAAACCTCTAACAGCTTTGTGTACGAGCAGTCCACTGTGCAACCTGCCCTGCTCGATTCAGGTCATTAGTTTGTTTGTTTGTTGTCAAGTACAAAGCTACACAATGAGCTATCTACGCTTTGCCCACCACGAGTATCGAAACCCAGTTTCTAGCGGAGTAATCCTTCAAAACTACACAATAGGATATCTGCGTTCTGTCCTCCATGTGGAATCGAACACCGGATTTAGCGTTGTAATTCGATAAACCTACCGCGGACCTACTGGAGGACTGTAAAGGTGAACTAAATTTTGTGGACATTATCTAAGGTCATTTTTGGTCATTTACTGTGCTATAAAACTTTTTTGTTTGGTAACTATAGTATTCGAGCAACAGATAATGAAAGACCACAAAGTCAAGAACCTCACTTGCTTGAAGAGGTTCTCCATGAACAGAATTATTTTTTGTAACATGTATTTCGTTTGCTGACGTCCTCACTCAGAATTCAACCCCACAATAAACAAAGAGACTAACAGAAGGGGAAAGGATAATGATATTTTTTTTATAACTGCTCGGTTTGTTAGTTACCCAGTTCTATTTCTATTTCATATAAACGGTGTGTAAGAAACCCTAATTTAAAAAAACAACAACATTTAATATAAAATCCCCTACCAAGTCTGCAGGATTACGACGCTAAAAATCGAGTTTCGTTACCCGTGACGAGCGGAGCACAGACTATAATTATGTAGGTTTGCGCTTAACAACAATCAATCCCATTCACAAATACTAAATATCCTTAACTTTTTTGGGATCAAAGATAAAAAAATTTTAGTTTACCATTAGATTCTCTTCTTCTATGATAATCTAGCAAACCCATATTACTGTAATATTTCAATGTATTCGCATTTAAACAAGAATAAACATAGGAATCAACGTAGAACAAAAAAAATACTTACAAAAGTTGACACAGTAGTTCTTTGGTTTAGATAATTAAGTATTGTATAAATAAACTTCAATATTTCCATTTAGTATTTGACGTAATGTATCAATAATAAATAATTATACTTAATAAACAACACAAAATGGTAAACTTGTGCTTGAATATATTTTTCAATTAAGAATTATTCAATTCTTATTTCTTCTCAGACTTAACAATATGTAGTTTTAATTATGCTTTTTTTTTGTTTCATTTAGTGTTCAACGTTCTAGACGTTCAAAGCTAGAATAAACTTTTATTGATATGCATACCTAAAGCAAAGAAGAAATATCTCGACATATATTATTCACCTTTTTTTTTTCACGACAGTTCACTAGTATTTCAAAGATGTGATAATATTAGGGGGGAAAACGACAAAGGAAAGACCATTATACCCGACAAGATTGTTTTCCAATAACTTTTGAGTTTGTTAAATCAGACAAATGAATATGAACAGCTTTAGCTGAAGCCCTCTTGTGGCGCGGACTGCAAGTTGTTGAGCAGTCGTAATAGGTTGCAGAAGTATTGGAGAAACCACGGTCTCTTGCGTTGGAAGTAGCATTTCTTCGAACAGCAGCACGAAGATAGGCGTTTCTCAGAGCAGTTTGTACCTGTAGGACAAAAACAAACACAAATAAGTAACTGTAAAAACAAACCTTAAACAATATAAGAAATTTAGAGGGTGAGAAATGTTTTAACACCCTGTTCTTTCAAGTCGTTTAAAGTTTACATTCCGTGGAGGGTGTCAAGAAATTCTTCTTGGGTTAATCCTATTAGTCCTTTAGAGTTTACATTCCGCGGAGGGTGTCAAGAAATTCTTCTTCAGTTAATCCTATTAGTCGTTTAAAGTTTACATTCCGTGGAGGGTGTCAAGAAATTCTTCTTGGGTTAATCCTATTAGTCGTTTAGAGTTTACATTCCGCGGAGGGTGTCAAGAAATTCTTCTTGGGTTAATCCTATTAGTCGTTTAGAGTTTACATTCCGCGGAGGGTGTCAAGAAATTCTTCTTGGGTTAATCCTATTAGTCGTTTAGAGTTTACATTCCGCGGAGGGTGTCAAGAAATTCTTCTTGGGTTAATCCTATTAGTCGTTTGGAGTTTACATACCGCGGAGGGTGTCCAGAAATTCTTCTTGAGTTAATCCTATTAAGACAGTTACTCAAAAGTAGCCCATTTGATCTTTTGTTTTAGATAGAGAACAATAACAAAAAAGTCACAAACAAAAACAACAGAAAATTGGATTCAAGTCGAAAATCAGTAATTTTCATCGTTATCTGAATATTGATTTAAAGTTTCTTTCATTCTTTATCTTCATATAATAACTGTGATGATTATTTATTTCTCATATAAGAAGATACCATTTAGATGAAACTTTTTGACAGGCCACAAGAGAACGTACTAATATCTTGAAAATATTTCATTTAACAGAAGTATTTTCAAGTCACCTGAATTATTGAGTTTTATAACAGAAGTATTTTCAAATCACCTGAATTATTGATTTTTATAACAGAAGTATTTTCAAATCACCAGAATTATTGAGTTTTATAACAGAAGTATTTTCAAATCACCTGAATTATTGAGTTTTATAACAGAAGTATTTTCATATCACCTGAATTACTGATTTTTATAACAGACGAGTTTTTAAATCACCTGAATCATTGATTTTTATGCTTGAATAACAGCAGACTTCTTCAAATATCAAATTCGCTTTAAGTTACTAAATACAATAATAAGTATTTCAAATAATAAAAATCTAACAAATCTCACAAAAATAGTTGTAACACTAATTTTAAGATAACTAGAATTTATTGAAATTTCTAGAATTATTTTTCGTTATTGATCCAAGATTTGAACATTGTATTTGCTCAACATTTATTGCTTTAAGATAAAAAAAATATTTACTGGAATTCTACAAAAACGTATCTTGGAAGAATTAAACTTATACCAGCTTACAGATACATAACGAGCGTTTATGTGAGTTTGCCAGTAAGTTTACAAAGCGGTTAAATAAACTAACTAGCCGTTTTATTATTTTACGGACCGCAACACATCCGTTAAACACAGCAGCATAAGGCCGTCTTCCCTCAGTAGACATGTTGAGCTGTAGTCTTGAAATCTTATAAATGCTCTGGGCGATGGATTTAATGTTAGTTGTGTCATTTCGTTCCACAACATATTTTAACTGGCCCGGAAGAAATGGCTTCTGGGTAATTGAGTTGATCTTCTACTTCAGTTATACACAGTGGTCTTTCATTTACGCAACACGTTTCCCTTTGTCAGTAAGTAGGCTTAAATGCCTCGGACATTCATGCCATCAGTGCTACATTCATATAATAACATGTCTTTGAAAGTACATTAGTTTATTTTATCGTGGTATCTAGAATTCAATTAGGTCATTATGGCATCAGTTAATCGTCATAAATTCTAAGTGACAGTGTGTCATGGGTTTCTTATGCGAGTTCATTGAAGATAGACTTATTACTAAGAAGGGGTGTTACCTTTGGTAATATAGAATAAATAATAGATAATCTAGTTTTACTGGAGTTAGTACTTGTTTAATTTTATAGCGAGAAAAAAAAACATTATCGTGAAGAAATTCAAAAATTGTGTTTGTAAGATCAGGAAAATAACTAGAGCAATTGAATTATGCCGACATTTTAAATGTTTCATAATATATCATATTTTGCCAAGAATAAACGATATCATTATAAGTAGAGCAAAAAGTCTTTAAAGATTTGATTTTCATCACTAACATCTACCTATAATGCTGTTAACACTACATTAGATCCCAAATTGGTTAGATAGCACGTTCAATGTTTAAGTTGTACGTATAATTCAGTAGTCTTACGTAAATTACAAAGTTTGAATCAGAGCTATAATATTAAAAGTCAATAATAGTAAAGATTACATACTGTCTGTTTACAATTTGCAGGATATTATTCTGAGCTTATAAGTTAAGATATTTTTTCCGAAAGTTTTGAGACCAACAAATTTCTCCATCATTCATTTGGGCGGCAAAGAGGTTCCATATTCCACTAGGTAAGTTGGAGACTGGAAGACGTAGAATGAAACATTATCATAGGAAATGTGTACTTACCTCCGTGTTCATGAAACATTATCATAGGAAATGTGTACTTACTTCCGTGTTCATGAAACATTATCATAGGAAATGTGTACTTACTTCCGTGTTCATGAAACATTATCATAGGAAATGTGTACTTACCTCCGTGTTCATGAAACATTAGCATAGGAAATGTGTACTTACCTCCGTGTTCATTAAACATTATCATAGAAAATGTGTACTTGCCTGCGTGTTCATGAAACATTATCATAGGAAATGTGTACTTACTTCCGTGTCCATGAAACATTATCATAGGAAATGTGTATTTACCTCCGTGTTCATGAAACAGTAAAGTACTGCCAGGAAAATCCCCTAAGGCCGAAAAGAGAAGAAGAATCTTCTGATCAATAAAATTATATTTGTTAATCTTATTGTCGTAGTACATTGTAAATATTTGTTAATGTCATATATTCAAGTACGAAAACATTAAATTGCATATAATATAAAATAATAACAACTATAATAAATTTTTTGTTATGAGTGTGAGAAAGCATCCGGCCTTTGGTCAGTCTCTAAAGAATTAGGGGATTACAGTACTTTAAGTGATTAGAAAATGAGTTAGGGAGTATAGGTACTAGCTTTCTAAGCTCAGCCAGTATGAAGACTACAAAATATGCTATGGTTGCGAAACGTTTTAATCTTGTATACGGGGAACAGATGTAAGGTCACAATAAAAAGGGGGCCGGTTCGACGTGGATCTGAGAAAGAAACGGACAAAAAAATCCGGAAGATGTGAAAGTGAACAAATAAACCTAGAGAGGTGAAGGAAGAAAGTAATATGCTGCCAGTAAGTGAGATTTCTAAAGCTATATGTTATTGATTATCTGCAATAAACATAAGTTTCTTATGTTTACATTGGTATAAGTGAATTGCTAATAGGAAAATCTACAACTTAGATAACGTTGATGGATATAAAAAGGAATAGCGAAGTGCGAGTATAGCACGATCGTAGCATTTTCGACATCAGTGGCATAGCGGTAAGTCAACGGACCTAGAACTCAGGTTTCGATTCACATGGTGGGCACGGCACAGATATCCCATTGTGTAACTATGTGCTTAACTATGAACAAACAAAAACATTAAATAAAATCAATAGAAAATTCAGGCATGATTTGACGTGCATGCTTTATGTGGTATAAAAATATCACAAGAACAAAACACGAAATAATATAACAAACAAGATATTAGTCTTAAGCAGGGGATCGTATAACATTTTTGACCCTTAAGAGTCAAACTTGAGTGTTATATAGGCAAACAAAGTTTTTTTTATTAACGATGTTCGATGTTGGTTAGAAACTCAAAATAAGAACTATCATCAAATGCTTTTAAGCAAAGATGGCCTTTGATAAACAAATATATTTGTTCGTAGTAGCGATAACAAGTGGTTCTTTTGTTACACAATGTTACACAATGAGCTTTCTGTATTGTGTCCACCACGAACATTGAACCCCGGTTTTTAACATTAGAAGCTTTTAGAGTTATTGCTGAGCCACAGAGGAGCTACATAGATAAACCAACTAATATGATGCCGAAGTCTTCCAAATTCCACTTTTAACCTTTAAAAAATTACTCTGTTTGTCTTGATATTGCCCCATAGATGATGAAGGTTATCTGCTCTAACCGTCCATAATTTTTAACTGATAGACTAAAGGAAAGCCATCTAGCCGATAGTGCCACCGCAAACTTAGGCTATTCTAATCGAATAGTGGGATATAACCATCACTCTCAAAATGTATCCACGGTCCCAAAGTGCAAAATACGATTTTTGTTTCTTTGCGATAATAACACGCGAACCTTGGGTCCATAGGTTCATAGTCCGAGAGGCTAACCATTTAGCCACACCCGGCATTAGAAAGTCATATTTACTTGTAGGTGAGATATATCCAATGTCTGAATATTTACTTGTTTGGGATCGTGTAGCAGTGTGGTATTATGTGAGACGTCTATAAATATTTCAATTTCCTAATACTTTTTCAAGAAGTTAAAAAATATTTGAATTGAGTTCCCCAGAGCACTAACGAAATGTCACGTTTCTTCCCGTGATTGTTAAACTAGATGAAAATTAAATCCTAGCAACATTTTAATTTAATTAATTCGTAACGTTCTCTTTCTGGTTAAAATAGTCCTACACGCGTTGATAAGGTCAGTATGGAATAGCAAAATAATTCTTCAAAATCTGGAATGTTAGTTTTTTGAAAAGAGGACCAAATTTCATTAAAAAATAACTAATCATAAGAAAAAGGCTAGAAATTTACAGAAATATTAAAAATTTCTTACCTGAGAGGATTGTAAAACGGCATTTGTTATCATGTAAGCTTCTTCTAAAGTGGCGTCATCTTTCGGGTTGACACAAAACAACAAGTGAGTAATTCCTAACAACGGGAACAACAACACCGTAGCTTTGATGGCTCTCCTAGAATCAGAATTTAGCTGTTTTAAAACTATGCTAAAATTCACACGATTAAAAATGTTTCAATGTAAATTTTGCCAAAAGTTCTGATAAAAGCTGTTTCATTGTTAAAAAAAATTATTGCACAACATTCTGTCCACAAAATACAAATCTTATTTTTGAATTCATGCTGTTTGAAGCAACTAAACGGTAATTATGCAGTAATTATTCAACTTTTACGAACTACCAACTGGTAAATTATCTCAAAGAATAATGATTTATTTCATATCCTGGATAAGTTAACAATGAATATTTTCTTCTGTATATATATTTTACTCGAAAAGGAGATTAAAACGTTTGTGAAACACACACACCTAATATGGGTAGCTTCTCGAGAGCGAAGTCTCGTGACCAACACCCGAATTATATTCACCAAGAAGACAAAATTTACCTATATGTGGAGAAATCAATCAGAAATATGTCATCAGTAAAGAAACAAGAAAATGTTCGTTTCCTTACGTACGTCTAAATACATAGAAACACAAATCGAAACACAATTTCTGATTTATTTGTCTACTTATACGAATAGTTTGTTTGTTTGTTTGTTTTGAATTTTGCGCAAGGTTATCTGCGCTAGCCGTCCTTAATTTAGTAGTGATAGACAAAAGAGAAGATGCCTAGTCAACACCGCCCGCTCCGACTCTTGGGTTACTCTTTTACCAATGGATAGTGGGATTGACTGTTATATTATAATGCCCAAACGGCTGAAAGAGCGAATACTTTCGGTGACATGGATTCGAACCCGCGACCAGCAGATTGTGAGTCGAGCGCCGTAACCACCAGACCCCTCTACGAAAGGTATTATATATAGTTCAAAGGCTCAGCGGCAAGTCTGCAGGCTTACAATGCTAGAAAATGGTTTCTGATATCCGTGATAGATAGAGCACAGATAGCCCATCGTGTAGTTTTGTGCTTAACAACAACTAAAACCAAATTTCCAAATTATATTAATTTACGCTGGAAAAAAAAAGAGTAAAATTATACAAAAAGTACCGGCAACATATTTTTAAGAACTTTGTTAAAGTTCCACGTTTTAAAGTTTAGTTTGTTTTAAATTTCGCGCAAAGCTACACGAGGGATATCTACGCTAGCATTCCCTGATTTAACAATGGTAGACTAGAGAGAAAGCAACTAATTAACACCATCTACTGACAACTCTTGGTATAACAACGAATATAGTGATTGACCGTCACATTATAACGACCCCACGGCTGAAAGGAAGAGCAAGTTTGGTGAGGGGTGCATCTTAAGCAACATTATTAAGCAACTGGATATTTTGCATAATTTTAGAGTAATTTTTCAGATATTTTCCGTTAAATACGGATATTTTATAAAGGTTCCTAAAAATGTGTTACAGATAGTTGTTTCTTAGTTTTACTGATTGCTTTTTTTAATGTACACAACCATCTTTTGGTTATGTGAAATTTAGAAACTATTATTTTCAATTTTTGTTAACAATTCGAACTGTGAATAGCCAGGTATCATTAGTTGTAGTCGAGAAAAGCTTAAATTCTAAAATAGGTTTTAATGAGCATTCGTGAGTCAGATTTTCCATAAAAGCAAAATTGAAAATTTTGTTTCGCTTTTTCTGAAGAAGTAGGAAATCAACTTTTTTTGTATCAGTTCACAGGATATCGGTTAAAACAATAATACATATGCATTTGTATATTGTTTATTGCATAGAGTTCTAAATATGTGGAAATAAAGAATTGACAAAATACATTTTCTGAGCATGAATTAAAAAAACAGAGTATTTATCATAATCTGTATTATTTTATATACACATAGTAACTTCAGATGAAATACCTAATCCTTGACATTGAGAACAATACAAAAGTATGGAGTTTTAATGCACCCCAGACTTACAGACTTACTCTGTTTGATCAGAGTATGCAAGCAACAAATGTATTGAAAAAAAAGAGAGACAAAGTGTTGTTCAGATAACATCTGAAAGCATTTAGAGTATTTGAATTGGAAAATGAAAAATATAGATCAACTTGGACACCAGGACTTTCCAGAAAGAGACCTACTACAAGTCATACCACCGCCGTGGTAAGCAAAGTACATCTTATAATAGTTGAAAATCCACGAACACAAAGGTAAGTGGCAAAAGCCGTACACATATCCATTTCAACACTATGCTTGCTATATACTCATGAAACATCTTCGTTTGGAAACGAGGCCAACAAGATACGAGCTCACCAAAAAAAAGGCTTCCAATTGTACCTCTCTTTTCAACCGTCACATACCTCAAGCAGCTGGAATGACATACTGGTCTTCATACTATTCCATACGAAGGAATAGAGGTCAAATCGTTTCTGGATTCCTCTGCGATCAGACTGTTGTTACACCGCAGTCTTCGTACACTAGATAGTTGATGAAAAGCAAGTAGGGAGGAGGTTTGTGCTTTGGACTTGACAGCCTTACGATGAAGCGTTTTGCAATTAAACTACGTTTCAGTGCGATTGACAAGATGCATGTTCTTCAGATAGGGCATGACCTAACGTAGTGACACTGACTGTAACAAACTGGTGAGGCTCCAAAATCGTTTTAATATAACGTATAACACGGTGTTGATTTATTTGACATCTTTATATGGCTGATTCCTTCACTCTAAGCTGCCTATTTGCGTACATGTAAAATGTTTTGATCAGATTATGCAAGCAACACTCTGTTTTTATATCATTTCATAAATAAAAGGTATTGAAAAAGAGAGAGAGACAAAGTGTTGTTCAGTATATTCCTCAACTCACCACTTAAGAGTCTAAAATATTGTAACTATTTCATAAACATGTGTAAATATTGTAACTATTTCATAAACATGTGTAAATATTGTAACTATTTCATAAACATGTAACGGTCAATCGCACTATTCGTTGGTAAAAGAGTAGCCCAAGAGTTGGCGGTGGGTGGTGATGACTAGCTACCTTCCCTCCAGTCTTACACTGCTAACTTAGGGACGGCTAGCGCAGATAGCCCTCGTGTAGTTTTGCGCGAAATTCAAAAAACAAACAAACAATACTGTCAGATTCTTTACAAATAATACAAACTTAGATGTCTTAATTAAGAGGTGTTTCTTCACTGAAGAATGAAAAGGATGCCAATTGTATGCAAGGATAGTTTTCACAAAAGTATTGTTGGAGCTTTAAAGAGATTCGACATTATAGGTAAGCGTCAGCTAAGTTTCATTGAATTAGACTGAATTTAGTAAAATGATCAACAACGATTACACATTATAACGCTCCCACGGCTGAAAGGGTGAGCATGTTTGGTGTGACGAACCCGCGACCCTCAGATTGCGAGTCGAGCGCCCTAACCACCTGGCCATGCCGGGCCCTGAACCTGACAGTAAATACCTAAAGGCATACTTAGAAAAGTATAAAGAAACGGCTTTTGTCCCCAAGATGTAAGTACATTTATTTTTCAGTTTGGGGTAGAAAATTATTTTTAGCATTTCATTATTAAATAGATCAATTAATATTTCTCAAACTTTTTAGGTCAACCTAAGACGCAAGGTGGCAGTGCATGAATTAAATGAACTCTGAGTTGTCACCTCATTTTATCCAGCTGATAGAAAGAAATAAACTTGGAAAAATAGTATTTACTGGACAGACAGCCCTGAGCGACGAGATGTCACAACACACACACACACAACAAAAAAAAAAGATTTAGCGAAGTCTTTCTTCAAGTTTACAAACTATTGTGAGTGAAGTGGGTGGCTAACGTGACTGCCGTATGGAGTTTTCTCACGTGGCTGTACCGTTATACAGACGTTATAGCTACCAGCGATGAACTTCCAACATATTTAAAAGATTTTGCAAACTTGAGGAAATACCAATATTCTGAGTCACCGAATACAGGAAATTGAAATCACCAGTCCATGTGTGCATCAACCAATACTATGATGCTTTTGAGACCGAGAAATGAATGAGATTTTTAAGAAATACTGGCCTACGCAAATTGAGAATCAATCTGGTTTTTTACCATCTCTTGTTAAAATTCAAGTTGCGCGAAATCCTATGGGGCTTTCACAAGTAAATAAGTGGTTTTGAACGTACATTCTTAGAAGTGAATTACATATCACTGACGTTTTTCCAACATTTGATTCAAAGGATTTAAGAAAAGAAAATAAGAAAACGAAAGCTTAACTCATCATAGATTTTAGCCATATTTCAACAGATTTATAACATCTTTCTTAATGAAGTTATAAAAAAATACTTTGAAAACGTTTCGCAGTGGCTTAACCAATGTATTCTAACTGTCTTATAAAAAGCTATTCAGAGAAACGTATGTTAAAAAATACTTTGAAAACGTTTCGCAGTGGCTTAACCAATGTATTCTAACTGTCTTATAAAAAGCTATTCAGAGAAACGTATGTTAAAGAACCTCGAGGACGGGTGTTTAATTATTTTTTTTCAATAATCACAAATGTTTAAAAAGACGCTTGTTAAAAAACTCACAAGTTACCAACTAAGTTTATTTGTTTGTTCTTAAGAACAAAGCTACACAATGGAATATCTGTGTTGTGCTATCGGTGTTCAGCGTTATAAGCCGACAGACTTCTTGCCGAGTCACTGAGACCCAGCAAAGTTGCACTGAATACTTCATAGATCTCTTCGAAATATGTTTCTATTATACTGTGTAACTATAAAGCTGGCGAGACAAAATTCCTTTTCAGAGGCCTTTCAGTGGGTCAGCGGTAAGTTTTTAGGACTTACAACGCTAAATTTCGGGGTTGAATTCCTTACAGTGGAAAGAGAACGCAAGCAGCCCAGTGTTTGGCTTTGCGATAAAACAAAACTTTTCAGTGTATTGTATTTAACGAACCATTAAAATAGCGACTGAAGTATTTTATGTCTGCGGACTTCCAACGCTAGAAACCGGGTTTCGATACCCGTGGTGGGCAGAGCACAGATAGCCCATAGTTTTGAACTGAAGGACTAAAGGGAGCAGCAGCCAACAGCACCTATTTGCGCATAACCGTCCTTAATTTTGAACTGATAAATTAAAGGGAACGCAGCTAGTCAACATCACAAACTCAAAGTGCGGAACACATTCTTTTTTGCTTTTTTTTTTTGCGGCAAGGAGATGTGAATCATGACCTCTTGCACTCACACTTCGATCTCTGTAACCACTAGCCCACGTCCAGTCTCGACACCATTTCAACTCACTTTTAAATACAATTAACACTATATACATCAGTCATTCATGAGACACTTAAGTATAATGGTGAAACTAACGTAATATGATTTACTGTATGGTTCGAAATATCAAAAATAAAAACATCACACAAGTACTAAATAATATATCAAACCCTTTTTTCTCAGCAATTCCATTACGGTTTTCAGTAAGAAAAGCAACCTCATTGATAGTAGACTACAACAAACAAAGTGTAATTCAAATGGTAAGTATATAAGTGTTTTATCTTAAGGACTTAATGTTAAGGTTAAAAAAAAGGTTTTAAAAAGTATTTCTAGTCTTATTCTCAAATAAAGACATGGCCAATGTATCGTTCCGAACCAAGTTATGAAAAAATTAACTTACAAAACATTTTGTTTTTTAAGTATCTTATTGGCAAAATCCGAACTTTTCAATAACTTTCATATCGCTATTACTGGAAGAATGTTTTTCTTTAGCTGATCAAACATTAGAGATAAGTTGAGAGGAAATATACAAAAAACTACTGCAATTACATTTTAGCCCCTTGCCAATAGCTTACTGGTAAGTCCGAAGGCTTGTAACGCTGAAATTCGGATTTCGATACTCGTAGTGGGCACAGCACAGATGGTTCATACGAGTAGTTTGCGTTGATATGATATGATAGGACTAGATAGCACATCTGATAATTTGTAACATTTCACATTTCTAGGTCCTGAGGAACTGATTCAATGTTTATTTGGTGAAGTTGTACTATATTTAAGCTAATAGATACAAAAGAAGACCTATCTTTCTATATTTACGTATCCTCCTCCCTCAACGGGCCAGTGACTAGCGACAGTTTTATGGATTTACAACGCAAAAATCCGGGGCTCGATTCTGCGTGATGGACATAACGCAGTTGGTATATTATGCAGCTCTGCGCTAAAACAAACAAACTGTATCTAGACATGCGCATCATTGCAATTGCGACTGACCCTCATACACATAGCCGGGAAGAGGGGGGTGAGTGTCTACTTGGCATAAGAAGATTTTTTTATATCTTGCGTTTTTTTTTTACAACACCTATCATTAAGTCATTTTCTCTCCAGCGCCCCACTGCGACACTTCTCAGGAACTACTACATTAAAGCTTTTCAGTTAACTTCAGTGAAACTGTTTTTAAGTATTTAGATTATCTTCTTCTGCATATTCAGACACGTGCATAATCGTGAGTAATCGCAAATTAATAAATAAACATTCTACAACCAATTTTGATTTCAAAGAAGTACCGTCAGTTAATGTTAACGAAACTCAGAGAGATCAAACTTCGAATGGTTCAGAAAATTAATTTACATAAAAGACGTTTAGTGAGAAAAGTAGACTTGATAGATTTCGAATTATAATCATGGGATTGTGAGATTTCATTAGGTGTAAGAGCTAATTAACAGCATTGTCAAAAATAATGAAATGACGAGTTCTCACAGTAGGAAATTATTTTCGCGACAAAATTATTTAGAATAAAGTATATTGCGTGCATTGTATATAAAGTGTAAATAACTTTACATAACGCAAATATTATATTGTGGCTGCGATCAAATCACTAACGTCTATATCAGTGAAAACAGGTATTTCCTAAGAACCCATCCAAAAGCTTTTCGGCCATGCATGGCCAGGTGGTTAGGGCGCGTGCATCTGAGGGTCGCGGTTTCGAATCCCCGTCACACCAAACATGCTCGCCCTTTCAGCCGTGGAGGCGTTATAATGTAACGGTCAATCCCACCATTCGTTGGTAAAAGAGTAGCCCAAGAGTTAGCATTGGGTGGTGATGACTAGCTGCCTTCTCTCTAGTCTTACACTGCTAAATTAGGAACGGCTAGCGCAGATAGCCCACGTGTAGCTTTGTGCGAAATTCAAACCAAACCAAAAGCTTTCAATCATTACAGCCAGACAGGGTTTCAAAGCGAACTCACACGGAAACCAGTTAGTTTTATTTATTAGACAGGGTTTCAAAGTGAGCTCACACGGAAACTTTCAACCATTACCACCAGTTAGTTCCATTTATTAGACAGGGTTTCAAAGTGAACTCATACGGAAGCTTTCAACCATTACCACCAGTTAGCTTTATTTATTAGACAGGGTTTCAAAGTGAGCTCACAAGGAAACTTTCAACCATTACCACCAGTTAGTTCTATTTATTAGACAGGGTTTCAAAGTGAACTCATACGGAAGCTTTCAACCATTACCACCAGTTAGTTTTATTTATTAGACAGGGTTTCAAAGTGAGCTCACACGGAAAGTTTCAACCATTACCACCAGTTAGTTCCATTTATTAGACAGGGTTTCAAAGTGAACTCACACGGAAACCAGTTAGTTTTATTTATTAGACAGGGTTTCAAAGTGAGCTCACACGGAAAGTTTCAACCATTACCACCAGTTAGTTCCATTTATTAGACAGGGTTTCAAAGTGAACTCACACGGAAACCAGTTAGTTTTATTTATTAGACAGGGTTTCAAAGTGAGCTCTCACGGAAACTTTCAACCATTACCACCAGTTAGTTCCATTTATTAGACAGGGTTTCAAAGTGAGCTCACACAGAAAGTTTCAACCATTACCACCAGGGTTTGAAATGCTACAAATTTCAATAATTACTTATTATTTTTTTATTCCTTGTATTAGTCAGTTTATGTATTAATAATCAACGAAATGAAAATGAATTTGTAGTTATTTTCCTTGTTTCTTCATGGTGTATTAAAACTTGACCTCAAAAAGAAATATGACGCTTTGAAGTATGTTATATGATATCTCAAGAACAACGACCTTGGTTGTGGTCTCGCATTACTAGAGTATTGTAACAAAATAAACCTAGTCTTGGTGGTTACGATAGAAAAAGGTCCGTTATGGAAATTGCAGAGGCTCGTATTTAAACCTGCAAATTATACTTAACAAATAAGCACTGAGATGGTTTATCTAGAAAACTAGAGAAATCAAATTGATGTCCAAGAAAGTAACTAACTTGTTACTGATTTCTGAGTTGTTTTTTTAGGAATTCATTGTGTTACTAATTGCTACGGTAAATGTTCAATCATAGCAATTTATTAGAATTCTATCTGATTCAGTTTTGTTTCGATTACCTGAAACCGTGGAAACAAATTGGGAAAAATGGTCCATGAAGACCATTAAAAGTATAATAAGTCAAATTAAACAGAGTAATTTAAATTTGCTACCCAGAGCTTTTGTAAATACATACATACATTACAAAACAGCCATATTTCACAAGTTACGATTTAAGCGCCGAAAGCTGGCGAAAAATAAAAAAATCTAAAAATTGTTATAAACATCAGTTAACTGTATACATTGTTGTTATTTTTTTTTCCACATTCCCTTTAGTTGTCCATTGCACCTGGAAATCAAACATGTGTAAAAAATAGTATTTCAGCCATGCGTGATATTAATGGCGTGTAACACTTTGTCATGATGGTTCATTTCTTGCTATGGTTCTTGCCTTTGGTTTGTCATATATATATATAGTAGAGGTGTCATGGTAACAGTAAATCCTATTTCGAATCTGTCCTCAAGTGAAAAGAGCCCAATTTTCAAATTTTTGTTTTTCTGCACTAAAACAGTAACAGACACATGTGTTTCCTTTTAGTTTCTGGAGTAAAAACGTGGTTTCTCCAATGATATAACTCACTTTGTTTTATTTTTTTACTCTACATGTCACAGTTAGAACTTCGAGCAGCTTCTGAAATCAGCCAACTGAATATTTCTTTAAATGTTTATTGACTTAGAAAATAGCATTCCGATTACTATTGCGCTACTATATTTTCTCGCTTAAAATCAGAAGAGAGCTTTTCCTTAAATATTAGAAATCCTTTTAAATATTTTATCTTATTTTTAAACAGCTATGCATTACGTTACCTTGATTTCCAGAAAAGTGTTTTTAGTGAATTGTAATACAATCTATGTTTCTAAGTTGATATATATTTAGAGAAATTAAGATTTTGATAATCAACTGTTTAAGATGGGACGTAGGTGTTGTAGACATCGGCGAAAGAAAACTCAACACAATTATGCATGTGTCAAACTTTATGCTATAGTTTTAAGACAGAAACATTTTGTTTCCATATTTATATATAACAGAATCATTCTAGACTACGTAAACTTACAAGTAGCCTTACAATGGTAAGTCTGTAGACTTACAACTCTAAAAATCCGGGGTTCGATTCCCCGCGGTGGACACAGCAGATAGTTCAATGTGGCTTTGCTCTAAAATAAACAAACAAATAAACACAAACCTATGATAACAGGGAACCGTTATTATATTATGCCAGAAAAACGGCAGTTTAGAATTCATAGTTAGGTTAAGAAAGTACTGCAGTTTTTAAGGACGTAATGTTCTAATTAGTTGTTCTGTTACGGAAAATAGTGAAACTTGCAGAACTGGATATCGTAGTTATGTCAGGAAAGTACTGCAGGTTTTAAGGACGTAATGTTCTAATTAGTTGTTCTGTTACGGAAAATAGTGAAACTTGCAGAACTGGATATCGTAGTTATGTCAGGAAAGTACTGCAGTTTTTAAGGGCGTAATGTTCTAATTAGTTGTTCTGTTACGGAAAATAGTGAAACTTGCAGAACTGGATATCGTAGTTATGTCAGGAAAGTACTGCAGTTTTTAAGGACGTGATGTTCTAATTAGTTGTTCTGTTACAGAAAATAGTGAAACTTGCAGAACTGGATATCGTAGTTACGTTAGGAAAGTACTGCAGTTTTTAAGGACGTAATGTTCTAATTAGTTGTTCTGTTACGGAAAATAGTGAAACTTGCAGAACTGGATATCGTAGTTATGTTAGGAAAGTATTCCAGTATTTATAGATGTAGTGCTGAAGATTGCGTTTTTGTTACGGAAATCATATGACCTCGAATATTGAAGCTTTGTTGTTACGACAAGAAATTTTACTATCGGAAAATATTAATTATATCATTACGACCACAGAAATAAGAGAACGTTTAGACATGTTCACATTGTTGGTGGTGTTTAGTTGCGTTTTTACATATATTTTGTGAGTCTTTTAGTCTTCTAAACAATAACATATTACTTTTACTATAGTTAACAAAAAATTGCTTGTGCACAAATAATAAAGGTAGTATTATTAACAAAGATTATCTTAATGGATAAGGCTATTTTTGGTAATGTTACTAGTTAACCATTCACAAGAGATATTATCAGTAATCGTATATAACTTATGGTAAATATTTTCATCAGTAAAATATAATTTTAAATAACAGTGTCCTGATAATCAACTAATAACACTTCCCAAATACTAGCTTAATTGTGTTAACTCTTTCTTATTAAGTACATTTTGTATTATTATACAGTTTTAATTAATTATACTTGTCATAAGACATTGTCATTAGGCCTATTATGTTATTTCAACTACATTACTTTTAACACACACTGGCAATACTGTATTAAAACTTTCTTATTAGGTACATTTTGTATTATTATACAGTTTTAATTAATTATACTTGTCATAAGACATTGTCATTAGGCCTATTATGTTATTTCAACTACATTACTTTTAACACACTGGCAATACGTATTAAAATTTTCTTATTAGATACATTTTGTATTATTATACAGTTTTAATTAATTATACTTGTCATGAGACATTAGCATTAGATCTATTATATTTCAACATTGCATTCTTTATTCACTCCTTTTTTTTAAGAAGAAGAAAAGTGTTTAATATTACTTCTACTACATTATGTCCATTGTCAGCTTATAAAAGACATTCACACCATAATAACTGTTATGGTGCTTTTTTTTCATTGAAACAATATATGTAGTTTTCAGTCTTTTAAGTTGTTTCATTCTTATTCATAACTTGTCTCAAAATTAGCTACATATTGAAAAATCTAATCATTTATCAGATGTAAATAAAATGTATTTACTTCTATCTAAGACGCTCCCCAGTTTACAACGCTAGAATCCGGGTTCTGATACCCGTGGTGGGCAGAGCACAGATAGCCCTTTGTGTAGCTTTGTGCCTAACTACAAACAAACAAACAAATCTATCTGAAACTTTATACACTGTACTTGTGGAGACGCACACCAGAGAAATATTTCGACTTACTGCGAAGGCTAGTATCATTGGAGGAGTTATTAACGAAATATTTCAACTTACTGCCAAGGCCAGTATCATTGGAGCGGTTATTAACAAAGAAATATTTCAACTTACTGTCAAGGCTAGCATCATTGG
>NW_013665839.1:71864-73006 GCF_000517525.1 Limulus polyphemus | reverse complement strand
ATATTCCAACTTACTGCCAAGGCCAGCATCATTGGAGCGGTTATTAACAAATAAATATTTCAACTAACTGCCAAGGTCAGCATCATTGGAGCGGTTATTAACAAATAAATATTTCAACTTACTGTCAAGGCCAACATCATTGGAGCGGTTATTAACAAATAAAAATTTCAACTTACGTCTCAAGGTCAGCATCATTGAAGCGGTTATTAACAAATAAAAATTTCAACTTACTGTCAAGGTCAGCATCATTGAAGCGTTATTAACAAAGAAATATTCCAACTCACTGCCAAGGCTAGCAACATTGGAGCGGTTATTAACCAAATATACGACGACTCGCCATAACCTTCCCAACAGGGAGTGTCCAAAGCCCCACTGACACTGGCTGCCCAGGCAATGATCAGGATAAGTGGTAACCCTGAAAATGAATCAACAAAATATTCCGACTCTCAATAAACAGCTGTTTGTTTTACTCTTATCAGGAACAGCTCACAAAAAACACAAACATGAAAGCAAATACTTGTCGTAAAACCAAATGTTATCATGTTTACATTATATCCGCAGTTATAGTAAGCAAACAGATGATTTTTAAATTTTAAAGAACAAAGGGAAAATTCAGGTCATTTACTTTTAAGTTTACATATGAAATTCTCCATTCAACGTAGTTCTATAAATAAAAGGCTGCTCGAGGCCCACAAGAATCAATATACAACATTTCTATATCCACAAACAATACTGTATACAATTTTTTTTTATTTCGTGTTCCATTCTCCATTGCATTGGAATTCAATGTTTTTGAGACATTGATGTATTCCGTGAATATTCAAAACAGAAATATTGACTGATAGCTCAGTTGTAACCTTAAAGATTTATAATGCTGAAATTCTAGATTCAATCCCTGCAGCACAGATAGCCCATTTCCCATTTTTGCGCTTAAGTAACAACCATCATGATTTATTAAAATCCAAAATAACTCTTCCCACTTTGAAGATATTTCATTAACTCCAAATATATATAGTTTAAAAAATTGACTCTTTTTTTTTTATCTTCTTCTTGGGATAGAAACGTAGTAGTCGATGCTATTGGTCGTAAAATAGGTGTTAACAAAACAATAACACTACGTAAGAACATTAATATCAGTTAAC
>NW_013665839.1:68743-71626 GCF_000517525.1 Limulus polyphemus | reverse complement strand
CTATATCCACAAACAATACTGTATACAATTTGTTTTTTATTTCGCGTTCCATTCTCCATTGCATTGGAACTCAATGTTTTGGAGACATTGATGTATTCCGTGAATATTCAAAACAGAAATATTGACTGATAGCTCAGTTGTAACCTTAAAGATTTATAATGCTGAAATTCTAGATTCGATCACTGTGGTGGGCACTGCACAGATAGCCCATTTCCCATTTTTGCGCTTAAGTAACAACCATCATGATTTATTAAAATCCAAAATAACTCTTCCCACTTTGAAGATATTTCATTAAATCCAAATATATATATATAGTTTAAAAAATTGACTTCTTTTTTTTTTATCTTCTTCTCATGATAGAAACGTAGTAGTCGATGCTATTGCTCGTAAAATAGGTGTTAACAAAACAATAACACTACGTAAGAACATTAATATCAGTTAACAAGGATTGCCGATAACACTACGTAAGAACACTAATATCAGTTAACAAGGATTACCGATAACACTACGTAAGAGCACTAATATCAGTTAACAAGGATTACCGATAACACTGCGCAAGAGCACTAATATCAATTAACAAGGATTGCCGTTGAGCATCTTGGAAAGAAACAAAAGCAGTATATATAATAAGATTACAACCTAATTAAAAACATCCGTTTAAAAGATACGTACAGATAATATAAACTTTGTTTAGAAACATATAATTTTAGGGCAATCTGTGTTAGTAAGAAGTCGACACTAATCTCGTATTGAAATATAAAAGTATTTATACACCGCCTCCCTGTTTCTTTAAATGTTACTGCTGTTAATTAGAATTTTGAAGTGACGGCTTAGAGAAAGAAACAGTTCGTTAACAGCGCCCACCGAAAACTCTAGTGTAATTTGACCGTAAAACTCATATAGCCCATCCATCCACGGCCTCAAAGGGCGGAGCGCGTTTTTGCGGCAACTTACAGTCCAGGTACGCTAGTGTTTCTTTGAAATACAGTTTGATAGTTTTACGTAAATCTGTTCCTTCACTTCTGCTTTCTCTTTACTCATTAACTTTGTACTTGTTCCTAATTTTTTACGCAACTCTTTATTATGATATAGAACTCCTTATGTTAGTTTGAATAAAATAAATTTTATATGGTAAAAACAATAGCGTTGATTCAGCTAGTGTAGTAAGTGAAAACGTATTCCGGCTCGCAATAATGTCAACAGTTCAAGCACTTGTACATTTTACCTATTACGAGGTCATATAACAATCAGATCTAAACATACGTCCAGAAGTTAACAATAGATTACAGTTAGGTTTTCGTAAAATGACCCACACGTTCAGAAGTTAACAATAGATTACAGTTAGGTTTTCGTAAAATGACCCACACGTTCAGAAGTTAACAATAGATTACAGTTAGGTTTTCGTAAAATGACCCATACGTTCAGAAGTTAACAATAGATTACAGTTAGGTTTTCGTAAAATGACCCACACGTTCAGAAGTTAACAATAGATTACAGCTAGGTTTTCGTAAAATGACCCACGTACTCACCCCATCCCACGAAGTAGTAAAGTTTAAAGGGAGCATCTTGTTGAAAGACACAGATAGCTGTCCGACTGTGGAGAAGAAGACCCTCGTTAAACATCCAGTTGATGCAGGCTAGAGCAGCGTACATTTTCAGTGTCAACACGGAACGACACAGCCAGGTCTGTAGAGGGTAAAGGGTATAGTTGTAATGAGAAAAGAATATCTGCGTATGAACAAGATCTGCACAGCTTTTGCGACACATCAAATCACACAATGTCGAGATTTGTAAATTGACACCCGTCTGCTTACAAACACACTGTATACAGTTTTAGAGAAAGAATAGCATATACGTTATTATCTGTATTCAAACTACATATATTCAGGTTTATGAAAAAACAAGTTGTTGAAACAGGATCCTTACAGTTTGAATTACGTAACAATCTTATAGATTTACACCTGTTTATAAAAGCAGAGCTTTAATAAAAAAATAAAAACACTTGCATATGTGGATTTGCCCGAGAAAAATATTAACATAGTTTTACTGAAAAAATAAGCCTACTAACAGATAGTAGATGCGAGATTTATAATAAACCTTTTTAATGGCCCTTTCACTTTTTTTCCTTTTTTTTTCTCAATTAATGCCCCCCAGTGGCACAGCGGTATGTCTGCAAATTTAGCATAACATAACATAATGTTTGGGAACAATTATAGAACTTATTGGTCCATCTCGGCTGTTCCATCCTCTAAACTAAATCAAAATAATTTTAGGAACCTTAAAGCCAGCTTTATCATTCATATACTTATCAAGCATTTTCTTAAACTCACTTAAATTTACTGCCTCTAAAATATCCGAAGGCAACCCTTTCCAAAGGCCAACCATCTTATTAGAAAAATGAAACTGTCTTCGGTGAAGATGACTCCTACCTTGCCAAAGTTTCTACTTGTATCCCCTTGTCCTACTATTCTCACTGTTAAATATGAAAAAAGATGATGCATCAACATTGTCAATTCCCTTTACAATCTTAAACACCTCAGTCAGATACCCCTAACTTAAAGCTGTTAAGGTTATTCCCATCCAAAGTATATTTATAATTCAAATTACGATAACCCACATGAATTATTTTGCATTTAGTATAATTAAAACCCATCTGCCGTTTATTTGCCCAACTCACTAAATGATCTAAATCCTTTTATAAATCGACGGCATCCTCTTCACCGCTAGCAACAACTAAGACCTTAATATCATCTGTAAATTTAAGCAATTTATTGACTATTCCTTCATTTATGTCATTGATGTAAATCATAAAAGCAAAGATCCTAATATTGAGCCCTAATTGTGACATTAATCCAGTTTGACTGAACTCCATTTGTAACAACC
>NW_013665839.1:64651-68733 GCF_000517525.1 Limulus polyphemus | reverse complement strand
ACCCTCTGCTTTCTTCTATCCAGCCACTCCTTCCATCCAATTTGCTAACTTATCCCCTACATCTATAGAGATGATTTTTTACAAGTCTTTTATGTGGCACCTTGTCAAATGCTTTCTCAAAATCCAGATACACCAAATCTACACTCTTATCCTCATCTACATAAGTAGTAACCTTTCCAATAAACTTTCCGGTAACCTTATACCGCTAGAAACCGGGTTTCGATATCCGCGGTGGGCAAACCACATATAGCCCTTTGTGTAGCTTTATGCTTAATAATAAACATCAGTCATCAAACATCAATCATCAAACACTAATCATCAAACATCAATCTTTCAGTTAAAACAACTGTTGTAACTCGCTATGTCGAAACAAAAACAACAACTTAATAACAGATACGTTTCAAACCTTATGTGCTAATGAATACACTGGCACGAGAGGAACTATAAATTCATAGATCACTAAGGTAGGAACCGATGAAAATACATTGTTCTACAGCTACACTGCGTATTCATAATGTAATTTCTGCTGGTTAAATCTGCATAATAACTGTCTGATTCTCTTGTTTCAAAATAATGGTTTTGCTGATCTACACTTACTACTTCACGATACGAAGGAATAGTATCTCTCCCGATAATGGGCAAGGAAATTACTACCAACATAACAGAGTGAATGATCAAGGCAACGACCAGATTTTGATGGACCCTCAGGCGAGCACACTGCAACGACCTGCAAGAGAAATCGGTAGCTCATTAAATGCTTTCCACGACCGTACAGTACGTATCGATTTTGTTGTGGTAATTTGAAGATGTTATACCTGTTATATTGTATTTCTAAAGTTCAGAATAATATTCTGCAAAGCCCCGATTCGCACCCTGTTACCCTTTAAAACACCGTCACAATAACAAAAATGTATAATATATACAACTCCAAAATATCATAATAAGAACAATAATGTATAGTTTATACCTGTCTAAAACATCATCATGATTATAAGAATGTATAGTTTATACTTCTCTAAAACACTATCATAGCAATAATGTATAGTTTATACCTCTCTAAAACATCATCATGATTATAAGAATGTATAGTTTATACCTCTCTAAAACATCATCATGATTATAAGAATGTATAGTTTATACCTCTCTAAAACACTATCATAGCAATAATGTATAGTTTATACCACTCTAAAACATCATCATGATTATAAGAATGTATAGTTTATACCACTCTAAAACATCATCATGATTATAAGAATGTATAGTTTATACCTCTCTAAAACATCATCATGATTATAAGAATGTATAGTTTATACCTCTCTAAAACATCATCATGATTATAAGAATGTATAGCACGCATCCTTCTATAAAAACATTACGTAAACATATATAAAATAACTATTACAATGGCCAGTTTATTTTAAAAACATAAGTTTTCCAACACGATAAGGACCACTTTCCAGATAGCACCCTTTAGAAACCATTATCATTGTTACATACACACCTTAATAAGTCCTTAACATGATGACAAATTTGTCATTCTAAAAATCTTACAAAAAGCAACTATGGTAGAGTAATACTTTCAAAATAGACAATATTTTATAATTATATGCTTAATAAGGAAACAAAATTTTTAGGGTTCGGTGAAAGACATATTTATTAATTCTTTAACTTCATATACAGTTTCTTTGAATTTTCCGTCTTCAAAAAAACAATGACGACACCAAATTTTTAGATTTTTTTTCTTTTCAGATGACAAAGGAGATTGGCTTTAAAACAATCTTCGGTGCAAAATATTACAAGTTCTAATGGTAAAACAGGATCCTTTACATTTCACCTTGTGACAAGTTATACAACATGCATGATTTTATGTAGTGAAAACGTTTAGATTTTTTTTATACTTGAATCATAACATCATTATGAATACATGTATACAACATAAAATATTTTTTATTGAACTGACACGTTAATTTTTTAGGGGTTGTAACGTAATTTGTTAAAGCCTTAAAACAACTACGGTAAAATGACAATAACAGCAAAGTGCCGTAAGCTTACTTACTCGTGTTACTTTTCGTTTTCTAAATAAACGCAGAAATCGCCAACCAAAGCTATAAGTAACATTTTACAGTTGGTCGCCTATTCTAGAAAACTTTGAATGAAGTAAATGTAGCAGCATAAAAACGTTTTACAAGCTGTTATCACTGTAGCAGAAAGTTGTTTCCGTTTAGCACAATGGGCTATCTGTGCTCTGCCCACCACGGGTATCGAAACTCGGATTCTAGCGTTGTAATTCCGCAGGCATACCGCTGTGCCACTGGGGGGCACTAAAAAGGTAACAGTTTGAATGGTGTCAAAATAAAACAACTACAGCAGCTAGAGAAATGAAAAAGGTGTAGAATATATTTTGATTCAAACTTTTTTACTAATATAATATTATGTACTTATTTACAATTCAAAGATTAGGCTACTAAGGCTGGAAAGTGAGAACGGCTTCTGCTTTTCTTTTGAAAATTTGCTTAAGCCATAGATCCTGACAAATTAGAGCGCGAAAATGATCAGACTACACGTCACGAAATATAACACTTCGTCGTTGTCAATGTCAATAAATATAACAAAAAATATAACCCAACACCCAAATCTAGAAAATTTTAAGTTCCACTATCTTTTAAATTGCTGCTTATGGCAAAAAAAAAAATACTAAATTTAGTGATTACCGTATAACTTATTGTCCTGTTACGAGCATAGTTTATTTATCAGAAAGCTTTAAGCCTTACTGTATTTGTTTAAAGTAATGAAGACGTAAGAAATAATTTTTCTGATAACTTGTAAAAGTTTTTGTGCTTGATAGAGTATATTTGGCTATTGCCTCCCCCTCCATATTCACCCCAGTAGCACAGCGGTATGTCTGCGAACTTACCACGCTAGAATCCGGATTTCGATACCCGTGCAGAGGTAGCCTATTGTGTAGCTTTTTGCTTAATTACAAACAAACAAAGAAGTCCACTCAATATGTATATGTGTACAATTAGTTATGAAAGTAGATCCGATCCACAACCGAACTATGAGGTGTCTCAGCCACTTCAAAACCTTTTACTAATCAGCAAACTTATTAAACTCGAAGTGAGTTATCCTGCTTTTCACAAAGACAACAAATAGCCGTGAACTGTGAAGTGAAAATGTTATTGACTCAAGCAAAAATAGGAAAAAGATAAAATCAATTTATATGTTTAGAAATATGTATGAATAAAAGTTTAATCACATGGATTGAAGTTTTTTAACTTGAAGATCTAATTTGCTACAAGAATAAAATAGTAAAAACTGCCTGAAAACTGTACACGATTTTGAAAGTATGAATATACATTTGATAGTGTAAATATTTAAAGGTTTCCTTCTTTAGTTGATCAAATTCTATCTCCCAAGTCATGTGATAAAAAGAAAGATAATTCAATAAGTTTATTTGCATATTTTCTCCTACTATACTTCTTTTGTTGCTGTCTTCACTACAGAATAATCTGTAAAATTAATCTCAGTAGTTGAAAGATGTCGCCACTATAACAAGACAGTTTGCTTGTTTTTTAGAATTTCGCGCAAAGCTGCGCGAGGACCATCTGCGCTAGCCGTCCCTAATTAACAGTGAAAGACTAGAGGGAAGGCAGCTAGTCATCACCGCCAACCGCCAACTCTTGGGCTACTCTTTTAGCAACTAATAGTTGGATTGACCGTCACATTATAACGCCCCAACGGCTGAAGAGGACAGCATGTGTAGTGAAACGAGGAGTCGAATGCCTAAAATACTAGGCCATTTAACTAACGAATAGACATAAAATATTATCAAAGCTCGTACGAAAGTCGTTGTTTCTTCACAAGATCTATTTATGTTACATGGCATATTTTCATAATGTATAAAAACAGGAAAGAATGACGTGTGTTAATCGGTGTGGTATTATGAGTTTTATGTCAAATCGTTAATATCTATTTAATCTCTGAGATTCACCACAAAAATATGAGTATTTGTTTTTTGTTTTTGAATTTCGCGCAAAGCTACACTAAGGCTATCTGCGCTAGCCGTCCCTAATTTAGCAGTG
>NW_013665839.1:54393-63675 GCF_000517525.1 Limulus polyphemus | reverse complement strand
AAAAGTGAGGGGAAAATTATCTTTTCAATGGTGTTATAAATTTCCTTCAGTTGGTGCAGATTAATGATATTCACTCGCGGCTTGGGTGTTATCGGTATCTGTTGTTGCTCGTTAAATCTTTCAAGATTATAACTGTATCTGTTGTTCCTGATTTGTTCTCTGGCGTCATTTATCTTTCATTTATTGCGTTTTCCTTGGTGTTATCACATTAACTTACTTTCTGAGTTGAGTTGCTACTTTTAGTCAGTGTTTTCTATCTTTCCGATTCATATACTTTATGGACACTTCTAAATAGTCCTTGTCGAGAATACTTAACCATATATTTCACACATCCCATGTTCTTGTTTTGCATTCTCTCTCTTGTGTAGTCTCTTAAGTGTTCTTTTCATCATAATTAATTACTTTGTTATCCCTGGAAAATATTTATTGAACATAGCTTTATTCAGGCACGAAAGTTGACGAAACCTGTACATAACAGATAATTAATGTTGTCTTGTAGAAGTCTGCCATGTTTTCGTACTCAAGAAGAAAAAATGTCAAAATTGCACATATAATTATTCCAACAATTTCTCAATAGAGATATTAAGTTCATAGGATACGATATCATATCACCATTTAACTGACAAAAATATCATTTATCTAAAGTTTATTTGTAAACACGTATTTGACATCAAAATACGTATTAGTTTATACGCGCGCTTCCGTTTCTGTTTCATATTTCTGAGTGATCTCGATACCATTATAGCGTTAATAGTTTACACAATTTCTACTTTAAAATATAATATCTATTAACCCAAATCTTCCAATAGTCATTCATTAGGTAGCCCTCGGAATTGACTTTCAACATTCCTGCAACTACCGCATGTAATACTTACGACAAGGAAATTGGTATGTGATAACCGCGAGCTTAAGGATAATGTATCTCCATTAAAGTTCGAATTATTCCGATAATTCTTCGTAACACCAATCTGTACCGATAACCCCCAAGCCGCGAGTGAATATTATTAAAAATCTGCACCAGCTAAAGGAAATTTATAACACCATTGAAAGGGATAATTTTCCCCTCACTTTTACAATTATTCCTATAATTCCTAACAACACCAATCTGTATCCCCCACAGCTAAAAGTGCGGAATGTATTAAGCCATATATTTCTTTTTGAATTTTGGACTTTTTCATCGGCAGTCCGGCAAGTTAACAAATAGAGCACGTTTGGTCTTTTCGTTTATAAAATCTTACAACAATGATTTTATGTGTTTCTTTACCAGATCCAATATATGTTGTTACTGGTTAAATCATTATTGAATTATTGCTGAATCTCTTGTTACTGGTTAAATCATTATTGAATTATTACTGAATCTCTTGTTACTGGTTAAATCTTTACTGTATTATAACTGTATCTGTTGTTACTGGTTAAATTCTTACTGTATTATAATCTTATCTGTTGTTGCTGGTTAAATCTTTACTGTATTATAATCGTATCTGTTGTTGCTGGTTAAACCTTTACTGTATTATAATCGTATCTGTTGTTGCTGGTTAAATCTTTCAAGATTATAACCGTATCTGTTGTTGCTGGTTAAATCTTTACTGTATTATAATCCTAGCCGTCCCTAATTTAGCAGTGTAAGACTAGAGGGAAGGCAGCTAGTCATCACCACCCACCGCCAACTCTTGGGCTACTCTTTTACCAACGAATAGTGGGATTAACCGTCACATTATAACACCCCCACGGCTGAAAGGGCGATCATGTTTGGTGTGAGAGGGATTCGAACCCGCGACCCTCAGATTGCGAGTCGAGTGCCCTAACCACCTGGCCATGCAAAAATATGAGATATTGTTTTACTGATTTCTAACCTAACCAAATTTCAAACCACTGTGTAACATTTTCTTATAAAATGTTTTGTTTGGTTTTTGTTAAGCACAAAGCTACACAAAGAGTTCTCTGTGGTCTACCCACCACGAGTATCAAAATCCGTTTTTTACTTTATAAACCCTCAGACTCACTGTTGAGTTACGGGGGGGCAGTATATAAAAGATAATTTGTAATGATTTTTTTGTCCTAAAAATATTCCACGCCCCAGGGGCTTAGTGGTAAGTCTGGGGTCTTATAACGCTAAAAACCGGGGTTTGATACCTGTTGTAGGCTCAGCACAGGAAGACCATTGTGTAGCTTTATACTTAAAAGCAATTTAAAAAAGCAAATAAAAACTAAAATTATCCATTTCAAATCTTACTTTGTACCGCTTTGATTTCGAAACAACTCTATACTACATCAGTGACTGAAATAGAATTATACATTTTTTCCAACGCTAAAATCCGGGACACAGCAGATAGTTCATTGTGGCTTTGCTCTAAAGAAACAAGCACTCGGTTACGTATCTCAATTCTTTGTTATCGTATTTCCAATATACATGGCCCGCCATGGCCAGGTGGTTAGGGCGCTCGACTCGCCGTCACACCAAACATGCTCGCCCTTTCAGCCGTGGGTGCGTAATAAAGTGACGGTCAATCCCACTGTTCTTTAGTAGAAGAGTAGCCCAAGAGTTGGCGGAGGTTATGACTAGCTGCCTTCCCTCTAGTCTTACACTGCTGAATTAGGGACGGCTAGCGCAGATAGCTCTCGTGTAGCTTTGCGCGAAATTCATAAAAAAAAAAACCAATATACATGTACCGTAAACTTTACGTATAGTTTCAAATATCAATATTGTTTTGTTTTTTTACTTACTTTTCAATATCAATCTGCGAAAACATGCATAAGATCGAACAAGAGCCAGAAGGGATTTAGTGAAAAAAAAATCTATAAAGTCAATGACGAGAAAGTATAAATTCCAATTATTTTTTTTTATGTAAGTATCGGCTACCATTATAATATTTTCCAAACTTAAGTATACAACAACAAACGTTTTCGTGAGTAAAGATACGAAAATAGCAGATTATTCAGAAAGAATTCTCATTTTTTTCACACTGCATTATTACCTGGAAGTAACAGGTGTGTCCAGTAAGAAAAAGAAGCAATGAATAATCACAATTATCGTTTCTTTTCTATTACGTCTTCTCGTGCTAAATGCTTAGCATCTGTTTCGGAACTGTCTTAAGAAAATATTTGGTTGTTGAGACACAGTTAAATCAGCTGCAGTTGTGGCTCCAGCTTTTCTTAACTGAGGTGGGGGAGTAGAGGGAACAATGAAACATATAATGGGGCCATTTTTAAAATAAATCTAAAAATAGATTAACTAGCCTGACCCCCCTCCCCGTTAGAGATGACTATCATCAACTGTCTCTGGTATTGATCAAATGTTTCAGTAGACAGCCATTTGCAACAAATGAAGTACAAAGGAACCTGATTTTTGAAACTTCTCAGGATCATTCTGATGCTTCATATCCCTATCAAATATAAGACTTCATGTTTCGCTAGAAACGCTGTTTTTACACATATAGTTAAATATTACATCTATCAATTCCATGTCTTCAAAATAACATGAGTCTTTAGTTTCACATAAAATGAAACCACCAATACGTTTAACAAACCAAATTAAAACCATCAATATTTTAATTGGGTTCCGTCTAGCAGTAACACAGCTGTTTAAAAATATCATGTTCCTAAGTGCTTTAAAGCAATATCACGTAAAAGTGGTGGACTTATTGGCGTGTACTGCATCATGTAGTAATTGGTTGGATCTTTATTCAGAATTCTTAAACTGATCTAAAGAGTTGTAAAAAGTGATGTTCTCAGTATATTGTACCTAGTCATCACCACTCACCGCCAACTCTTTGACCAACGAACAGTGGGATTAACCGGCACATTATAACGCCCTCACGGCTGAAATGGCGAACATGTTTGGTGGGACGGGGATTCGAACCCGTGACCCTCAGAGTGCAAATTGAGTGCACTAACCACCTGGCCATGCCAGGCCTCTATTCAATATGGACGAGACCCAGAACTTTTATCACAGAGAGTAAGAGATGTAACAGGTAAGATCGCTTCAGTTCCGAAAAAAAAGGATCGGAAATCTGTTAAAAATTCAATTTCTTGAAGACTAAAGCTAACATTTTAATAGCAATAACGAAGCATTATACAAGCTCTATTTGTTTTGTTTTCCATAACCACAGCAGTAGCTACAAGTAATGTTTGCTTGTAGTTAAGCACAAAACTACACAATGGGCTATCTGTGCTCTACCCACTACGGGTATCAAAACCCGGTTTCTAGCGTTGTAAGTCCGCAGACATACCGTTGTGCTACTAGGGGGCTACAAGTAATGTAAATTTATGGCTGATCTAAAACATATTAACCGTATTAATATACTCAGAAAAAAGAGGAACATCAGAAGATCTGATGTTGATTTAATTAATGGACTAATTAATGTAAACAAGGATGTTTGTATTAGCTGAAACTTTTATATCTTCATTGCATCATTAAGTATTATTTACCAACGGGCTTATGATTCATCTATTGATCTGAATAGAATTATTGAAGCCCGCTTATCCAGCAATGATATAACATTTTTGTTATAATGTAATTACTTGTACGCGTATCTCCGCTATCAAATAATAACTTCAATGGTGATGGCTTTAGATGATGAATCGACACAATTAGATTGTTTTGTTTCATAATTTCGAGAAAAGATATACACAGGAACTATCTGCGCATACAGTTCTTAATTTCGAACTGATAGACTAGAAGGAAGCCAGCTAATTAACAGTACATATCGCCAATTGTTGGCACTACTCTTGTGTCATCGCATTCTGAGGTTTTACCGCTATCCTTGTAACGCACTCATGGTCTCAAAATGCGAAGCGCGTTTTTGCAGTAATTGGTCGCAAGCCATGAATCCTCTGATTCATAGTCCGTGCACTCTAACCACAGATGTATCTAGTTATTCATTTAAATATAAGTTATTTAAAAAAAAACGGCAATATGCTTATATTTATAAACTTTAAACTCAACCCATAAGGCTTAAGTTTTGTTATGAGGTTTTGTTGTTAATTATTATAATTTTTGAAACTTTTATTGTTATTACTATTATTACAACTATTCTACCACTTAGTGTTAATTCAGTCAGTGTTATTTCACCGGTCTTTAAATGATAGGCATACGACAATATTAACTTATTTCTGTTGACATGATTGTGTCACCAACATTAAAAGTCATTGAGTAGTGTAATCTTTGTCTATTTCATTACATAGTTATATAATAGTTAAGGTGGATAAAATTACTAGTAATTTGTTAATTTTTATCATTTTTAAGTGAGTAATATGACTCACAAGACAAATGCAAAATGATTTAAGTTACAGTTTAAGTTACATTTTCTCAATTAAAAGCAGAAATATAATAATATATATGTTATATTGAGTATTTTAATTAATGTTTAAGCGATATTATATATACATATCCCTCGTTTGTATCTATTTCTTACACTATTTCTACTAGTACCATGATATGTGCCCCAACTGGCTACTCAGCAATAAGTTTAGCGTATCCCTCGAGTGGCATTGCGCAAAATTTCACAAAACAACAACAACTAATCGCGTAGTGGAATTTACTCGTCACTGTCATAATGCACCCACTGTCCTAAAGTACGGAACGCAATTTTTTGACAACGGGGCGCGAACCATGGACCCTTCTTTTCACAGTCCGGAACGTTAAAAATTTTTCCATGCTCAACCCATGTTGCAAAAGATGTACATGATCTATTCATTTCAAATTAAAAACAGACACGTACCCATCAAATGTAATCTCTCAAAACTTCGATTCTTCAATTCAAAATTATTCATGAACGTTTCACCACAGGATTTTCGATTGGACTTTATTTTTGTAAAGTTACAAGATTTTTGATCTCATTGGTATTTATGTTTAAAAGTGCTTAATAACGATCCCATTCCCCCGCACAAGACCATCTTATCGCAAATCAACGACGTATATCTCTGTTATCATTTTGGCTGCAATGTACATCAAGTGCTCATGTTATTGTTTGTTTGTTTTTTGCGTCATTGTCCTGGAGCATTTAAAATGACAATTTATGTTCCTAAACGCAGCATTTATTTCTAATTGCACTTATTATGGAATATATTTTACTCCATCTTAGGGGACCGTTTTATCCTAACTTATAGTTAAAATGGCCCCAACCGGAAGGAATGAATTTTTTAATATTTGAAAATAAGATAACTATATTTAACTATAGATTACATTTGAAATAAAACATGGCTGGTTTTAAAACCTTTTGCCTTTTCATGAAATTCATCTTAATTGGTGAAAACTGCATTCGAAGTTAAAATGATCATCTTATCTCATCTTCTCTTAAATCAGTAACCAGACATATGTCTTAAAATTATATTTATACGTCTAACTCTCAGAACATCTT
The DNA here is from genome assembly GCF_000517525.1 of Limulus polyphemus. NCBI lineage: Eukaryota > Metazoa > Arthropoda > Merostomata > Xiphosura > Limulidae > Limulus > Limulus polyphemus. Next base: position 57,316 of record NW_013665839.1, on the reverse strand, counting down.
GTTATTAATGACTCAAAAGTTTCTTTTTTTGTTTTAACTCGAAATAAATGCTTTAAATATTTTATTATAGATTAGTTATGTGTATGATATTATATCACAATAATACTGATAATAATGTTTAACACATATTTTTTACACGCTCTACAATACGGGTTTCCTGCTGGAAGAACATAATCACATTTGGACGGCACAATATGTGAAAAGCACGCCGTTGCCGACGAGACCTTTCTCTGAATACCAGAACTTATAAGGTTGGCTGGGCATGCAACACACAAAGCCTAGTTCTAAAGCTGTTTATATCAGTCATTCATAAGATATCAATTATTACGGTACGTAAATAAAACGTTGTTAAAAACGTTACCAGTTTTATTGTGATATAATGTCATAAAAACGTCTTACATTATAGTAAAAAAGTGCTAAAGTGTATGTATTGCTAACTAAGTATAAATAGCTATTCTGTGTCCACTTGTTACACAATATTTTTACTTCGGTTTAAATTGCTAATGTCATGCATAAGATTTAAATATATTCATAAATCTTAAAAGCATAAAACAAACTGAGTTTCAAATGTGAAACTTACTTGAAATAGCAGAATATAAAGAACGTAACACACAAGAAGAAGAGAGATATGAGAGACCCAATCAGCAATATGTAACTCACCACCAAGGGGATTGGCGGTGATTCTTTCTGTTGAAGAAAAAAAAAGCAAGCAGTAATAAACAGCAGAAATTTCGTTTGGGACAAAAACGAGAAAATAAACAATTTAACAAATATCAGTACCATATAAAGTAAAAGTACCATTTCCACATGAATAAATAATCTATATTTTATTCCTTTGAAGTAAAAGTACCATTGCCATTTGAATGAATAATCTATATTTTATTCTTTTGAAGTAAAGGTACCTTTGCCATTTGAATGAATAATCTATATTTTATTCCTTTTAACTGTGTAACACTTTGTTGTCCTGGGTGTCATAAACCAAATGCTCTTATCTATAGAAAATGAAAAATATAAGGAAAGAGTGCACGTTTTCTATGTATTTGTTTTAAGAGAATAACATGTGATTAGCTCTCAATTTCTAAATTTAATTACAAAACAGGCCTAAGCCTAGCTTTGAGATAATTATAGTTGGTATGTTATACTAAGTATGAAACAAAACTGGTTTCTAAAAGCTTTCTGCCTGCTTGCTAATCTAACTGTAGTTAAGAGTTAGCGGGTATCTGATGCTATGTAACTTAAGCGAGACTTTCTGGTTAAAGTGATATTTACTAGTAAGATTTGTGTATTATATTTATATATTTACTTCACTAAGGGTAACATTTCGCCCAGTTTAGAACATCGTAAAGACCACTTCATTTAGAAAGTTTATTTTGTAATATTTGTTTGATTTTACGCAAAGCTACACGAAGATTATCCATCTGTGCTAGCTGTCCATAATTTTGATGTAATAGACTAAAGGAAAGACATCTAGTCAACACCACCCACCGCCAACTCTTGGGCTTCTACTCTTGTCTGATTTGAAAGTGAAATTTGACAGCTACTTTTATAATACATTCACATCTCGAAAGTGAGAAGCAAGTTTTTTGAAACAATGTGCTGTGAATCATTAACTTTCGGATTTCCAATCCAAACGTACTTTCACTAACCATTAACCTTCGGATTCCCAATCCAAACGTACTTCCACTAACCATTACCCTTCGGAATTCCCTAATCCAAACGTACTTCCACTAACCATTACCCTTCGGATTCCCAATCCAAACGTACTTCCACTAACCATTACCCTTCGGATTCCCAATCCAAACGTGCTTCCATTAAGCTTCTAACGACCACTGGAATAACTATCTTTAATTTAGGGCTGTTTACCAGAAAGAAATTAAACAGTGAGCAGTATTCTCTGCCTACACGCCTGCTTTAAATCGAATACTGGATTTAACCGCTACACTTATAACGAGCTACACGAGGGCTATCTGCGCTGCGCGAAATTCAAAAACAAACAAACACTTAGGTATAGTCAGTTCAAAATAAAGTACAAGGTTGTACTCGCACATGAAAATTCGTATTTGAACGAAGTACGGATCTCTATTTGTGATTAAAATATAATAGTTTTATATAATATAAGAATGCAATCTTCGGCAGAATTTTATTTAATTTTTGCTGACTTCCGATGTTTTTCCTAACTGTGACTTAAAGGAAATGACAAATGTCTGATTACTTTTAAAAACTACTCTAGCCGTTCCTTGAAATTTAGTAATCATATAAAATTTTATCTTAGCTAAGAAACCAAAATCAGTTGAGCTTAGTCGCACAAAAGTTAGCACATACACAGATCTGCGTACAAAAAGAAAATTGGTTGAATTATACAGGCTCCACGTCTTAAAATACAAGATTTCTCGAAATTTGAAATTACAATTATGTGTACGAAACGTACTAGTGTCAATAAGAACCAGGTTCCTGCGATATACAAGAAAAACTTGTGAAACTAATAAAATGTTTACAAATTGCGGGATAATTCTCTATTTGTTGACTATAACTTTAGAATATATTTAGGACTCCTTATATAGTTTTTATAAAGATATCTTACGTATGTTTACTGCATGTTTATACTGGTTTATTGCATGCTTATACTGCCTTCGTGTATTTTAGTTGATGCAGACCAAATCCCCTTTATATTGTTTTAAAACATCATTCCATTGTCCCCACCACTCAGATTGAATTATTTATGTGTAGTTTATTCCGAATGTAGGGTTACAAATTATAGAAAACTTTTGTTTCTAGCATTATTTCCATTGTCTTCCTGGAAAAATTTATCTTTATTTTAGATAACTGCTCACTTCGTATTGTTTAAAAGCGTGTTATGCTTCTGTTACGACAGCGGAAGTCACGTGACTCTGGTAACACGTCATGAGATTCTCGAAGGATCTTG
>NW_013665839.1:49898-53742 GCF_000517525.1 Limulus polyphemus | reverse complement strand
GGAAATTTATAACACCATTGAAAAGTATAATTCCCTCACTTTTACAATTATTCCTATAATTCCTCACAACACCAATCTGTATCGATAACACCCAAGCCGCGAGTGAATATCATTAATCTGCACCAACTGAAGGAAATTTATAACACCATTGAAAAGGATAATTTTCCCCTCACTTTTACAATTATTCCTATAATTCCTCAAAACACCAATCTGTATCGATAACACACAAGCCGCGAGTGAATATCATTAATCTGCACCAACTGGAGGAAATTTATAACACCATTGAAAAGGATAATTTTCCCCTCACTTTTACAATAAGTAAAAGAAAGCTAGTGTAATTAATTGCTTGCTGTAGCATCCATCATAAATCAAGTTTCATCTTCCTAGATGCTCTATCTACAGCATATTTAATTACTATCAAACTTAGATATTTGGTTGCGTTTAATGTATTTGCTTGTCACTCGAACACTAAATAAATAGCATTAGTTTGACTCATTAATTTATACTTGACTACTCTACGCTCCGTATGTCGTCGTTACAAGACCCGATACACGGAGACAATGTTTTAATTACCCCCTCTAAGAACGCTTTCAAGAAAAGCTAATTAATTGTAATGTTAAGCAGCTAGTCCCAAGAATAGGTGTTCAACAGGATTTTTTAGTGAACAAGAAGATCCACCTTCTTTTTTAGCTTGTCAAAAGAATATCAAGGAAGTCGTATCGAAAAAAAAATTTAATAATTAAGAATCATGAAAATTTTTAAAGGTTTTTACATATATTCTTACAGAGGGTTGAGTACGTTATATTAAGATGATTTTAAATATGCAAGTCAACCAGTCACGTGATACTCACAACCAATATAAATATATCTCTTGTACTTAAGGGTATTAGAAAAGAAGTGAATACGGATCAACTTTGTAAACCAGAACCATCTACAAAGAGATCTATAATAAGTTGTACCACAGAACCCGTGGTGGGCAGAGCACAGATAGCCCATTGTGTAGCTTTGTGCTTAACTTCGAACAAACAAAGAGTGTACCCCTACTGTGGTGAGTAAAATTATGCATCTTTTAATACGTAAGAATCTACAAACACAAGGATCGGCGTAAAAAAAACAAAAAAAAACAGTTACGTGCCCTAGGCACACATGATTCAGAAGGATCTCCGTCTTGAAAAGTGACATAATTCATGTGTACACGACATATCTTTTCAATTTCACATACCACAAGCAGCTGAAGAATGAAACAGGTTTTCATGCGATTTTATTCGAAGATACAAGTCTGCAGGCTTAGCGCCTATGTATTTCTGTGTGATTGAAACGGCCAGGAAAGGAGCATGGAGTAGCTGTATGGTTTTGATATGATAGCCTTACGTCGGAACTTTTAGTAATGGAACTACGCTGCACATCTATAGTCAAGGAACACAGCTATCAGACAGATCATGACCGGAAGTGTCGAAATGAATTATAATCACGCGCTGCATAAAACCCCAAGTCGCTTCAACATAGTGTACTCAACATTTGTATAATTCATTAAAGGTTCAGTAAAGCTCTGAAGTTATTGTGTGCAACAGCATATTTGTAGGGAACAGAAAAATGCTGCGTTGCATTACTTTATGCATGAAATATATATAGGGTTCTTGCTTAGGAAAAAATATTCATTACAGTCTCATTCATGTGACGAGGTACTTTTACAGACATTGCATCACAATATTATGAATAAAATATGTGTATATATATATCTCATGTGTATCGGTATTATCAAAACTCCCTAATTAGGGTCAGAATCATTACACATTGATAAACCAGCGCCAATATAAATTGATTATTATTTAGGGCACCGAATACATTTTCAACAACTCATTCAATGTTTAGATAAACTTCGAGTCCATATCAAACAGTAGTTTTGAAACCAAAATAATAGAGAAAAACAAGAAACAAAATTACAATGTGTATCGGTATTATCAAAACTCCCTAATTAGGGTCAGAATCATTACACATTGATAAACCAGCGCCAATATAAATTGATTATTATTTAGGATACCGAATACATTTTCAACAAGTCATTGAATGTTTAGATAAACTTCGAGACCATATCAAAGAAAACAGTAGTTCTGAAACGAAAATAATAGAGAAAAACAAGAAACAAAACTACAATAGATTTTTCTCTATGCATAGTTTTACTCTTTATGTTGGCGGCTTTTTGTTTTTGTTTTTTCACTGAGGTGTTTTTGGACAGATACCAGGTATCTGAAACTTGAAAATACGTCTTCTAATAATAATAATAACGTGATAATCATAGCATAATCAACCCACGCTCAGAAAATGTGTTTGTTAGTTTTTAGATAATAATATGGACTTAATGTGCGCTACGGTGTTAAGTAGAGTAACACAAGAGGGCCCAGCTGTAATGAAAGATGAGTGAATTGTTTACAAGTTGTAATCGCATAGTTGTAATATGAAACGTAATAGTTCCAACTGAATGAAAGAATTCATATAACAATTAGCTAGGAGTAATTACATCACCCATCGGTCGATAATAATTAATATCTATCACTCAATGTGAATTCATATCACAATTAGCTAGGAGTAATTACAGCACCCATCGGTCGATAATAATTAATATCTATCACTCAATGTGAATTCATATCACAATTAGCTAGGAGTAATTACAGCACCCATCAGTCGATAATAATTAATATCTATCACTCAATGTGAATTCATATCACAATTAGCTAGGAGTAATTACAGCACCCATCGGTCGATAATAATTAATATCTATCACTCAATGTGAATTCATATCACAATTAGCTAGGAGTAATTGCAGCACCCATAATTTTAACTCGGCGATAATAATTAATATCTATCACTCAATGTGAAGGGTCGGTTTCAAGCGGCATTTGTTTGTACACAAACCTGTAGCGAAAAATAACAAATATATTTTATTGAAATACATACTGCAAAAATATTTAATACTAGATATATATATATATGAATTTCAGATAATTGATATGTAATAAATGTTCATCTATCGTCTTGGATAGATTATGTTTGTTTGTTTGTTTCGGATATTCGTACAAAGCTACAAAAGGTCCAGTTATACATAGCCGTCCTTAATTTTAAACTGTGTGCGTTTGTGTTTTTCTTAGAGCAAAGCCACATTGGGCTATCTACTGTGTCCACCGTGGGAGAATCGAACCCCTGATCTTAGTGATGTAAATCCGAAGACTTACCGTTGTCCCATCCAGAGACAATTTTAAACTGGCAGATTAAAGGGAAAGTAGCTAATCAACAGCTCTACATCTGGACTACTCTGATCGAATAGTTAGCTTTGACTTCACTCTTATAATACATACACACCTCAAGATTTGGGGCAAAATATTGCGACTACGAGATACGAACCATGGACCCTCAATTTCACACTTAATCTTGAAGAAAGAAGTGCACAGCAAACCCGAACTAGAGATTAGATAAAAAGAGTAATACTAATTTTATGCAGCTGTTTCCGAACAATTATGCATGGAGTTGAACATTGAAGAACACTTATCTTAAAACAAGCTACAGCTTAATGTTCTGTTCCCTGACTTACTCTGTATCACTGATAAACTACTGTAACAAAACCATCCTTCATAGCTTAATGTTCTGTTCCCTGACTTACTCTGTATCATTGATCAAACTACTATAACAAACCCATCCTTCATAGTTTAATGTTCTGTTCCCTGACTTGCTCTGTATCATTGATAAACTACTGTAACAAAACCATCCTTCATAGCTTAATGTTCTGTTCTCTGACTTACTCTGTATCATTGATAAACTACTGTAACAAAACCATCCTTCATTGCTTAAT
>NW_013665839.1:39903-48898 GCF_000517525.1 Limulus polyphemus | reverse complement strand
GTTCTGTTCCCTGACTTACTCTGTATCATTGATAAACTACTGTAACAAAACCATCCTTCATAGCTTAATGTTCTGTTCCCTGACTTACTCTGTATCATTGATCAAACTACTGTAACAAAACCATCCTTCATAGCTTAATGTTCTGTTCCATAACTTGCTCTGTATCGTTGATCAAACTACTGTAACAAAATCATCCTTCATAGCTTAACGTCCTGTTCAATTAAGGCAAAAATATTTAAGGATCTTTAAAGTACTTTCAAGGATTTACTTAATAGCCTAACATCATAAAGAAAAATGCTCCCCAGTGGATCAGCGGTAAGTCTGAAGGCTTGTAAGAGTTGGCGGTGAGTGGTGTAGCCTAGCTGCATTCCTTCTAAGCTTATCGCTTCAACATTAGAGATGGCAAGCGTAAGTAACCCTCGAGTAGATCTGCGCGAAATTCAGCGAACTTTGTATATTTCAGCTTAGGTTTGAAAGCAACTCACAGTGATTGACAATTTTTCTATAAGAAAAGGAGCTACCAATAGTCGGCAAAATCAAATATACATCCGAATAAAATACAGCCTTCTCTATAATTGTGAAAGGCTGAATAGGCTTAAAAATTCATTAAAAAAACAAATTCTCTGGTCATTTCTAGGCTGTTAGCAAACTAAACAAGCTATGTTTATAATGCAAAAGTGTTCAAATCATAATAGTTTAGAGACTGCAGATCGTTTAGATATACTCGTTAAGAATAAGTTACATCCTCTGAAGGACTTGATATATAGTGAATAATATGAATGACTCACAAATTGTTTCGCTTTATCTATAATTACTGTTATAGCAGGGTAAAACTAACGTTTAACAAGGTGTGACTTACTAATCACTTCGAAAAAATCTTGTTCAAGCGTTAAAGTGATTCAATCGAGTAAAGTTTCTTGGAAGAGGAAATCATTGACAACGTTTTAAGTTTTTTGTTGTAACGTAATGATTTTATAGTGTTTCAATTACAACTGTGTTGTTATTTTCCCCAACATAAATTCAGTTTCACTTCGCTAATTCATAATTTAAGTACAACATTTATTGGACTGGTCAGATTAGTTAACAATATATCCTTGTGATAAACGGTGTTAAGATAGAAATTACAGCGCATATAAATTACATTTATTAAACTAATCATTACAAGACAATGTAATTTACAGCGTATATAAAATACATTTATTAAACTAATCATTACAAAACACAATAATTTACAATGCATATAAATTATATATAGGCTGTAAATTACATTGTCTTTTAATGATTAGTTTAATAGATGTTATATATATATTACATTCATTAATTAATCATTAAAAAACACAGTAATCTAAAGTGCATATAATATCCTTAGATTAGTTGTACAAAATAGCGAAACAGGTCACAAAAATCAACGTTAAACTAATCAAGATTCACATAAAAAAAAACAATGGTTTCCGTGTTAGGTAACTTATCATTTAATATTTCTTCTTCGTAAATATAAATAGTACTAATTTCCATAAATATTCAATCAAAGGAATTTACATCATAGACAAGCTCAATGGTGATTATTTTAGCCAATTTGAGACATTTTGAGTTAAACGTAAACTACTCAAAACTGTAATGCCATACAAAAAGGAAGATTTTATTTTTTTATTACTGAACCTAAGCCACGGTTCTCGTAGAATTGTTACGAATAGAGTTAAATTGATCTCAGGCACTATTAGAACCCATGTCTCTCCTTATTGCAATAAAATAACTTCAACCTTTATAAAAGTAGTCGTAAGAGGCCGACAGAGGGCGCTAAGAAACACTCAGTACTATTAACGAATCAACAGAGAGCGTTGGGTATAAACGAATTGGTTGTGGAAGAGCCACACTACTTACAATTTCACTAGAGATTACACTCGTGTGACAAGAAAAATGTAAGAAACAAATATTTCGAGTTTATCATAAAAATATTGGGAAAATAGCATTTTAAGCAACTTACTCTTTACACCAGCGTGATTCAACTCGTGACCCACGAGCCGTATCCGGCCCACAACCGCGTTTATTTGGCCTGAGCCTATTATGAATTACACGTTAAAGTTTAAGTTTGTACATTAGAATATTTTGCTCAAGAGTAAACGTTTTAATTGAAAATTGTCATTTCAGTAAGTCATACAAGTAAAAAGTTACACCATTTTACTTTTGAAATAAATGTGTAATTAATGAAAATATTACCAGGAAGACAATCCGGCCCACAACCCAACTTATCTGGCCTGAACTCATTATGAATTACACGTTAAAATTTAAGTTTGTGCATTAGACTATTTTGCTCAAAAGTAAACGTTTTAATTGTTTCTTTGTTTGTAATTAAGCACAAAGCTACGCAACGGGCTATCTGTGCTTTGCCCACCACGTGTATCGAAACTCTTATTCTAGCAGACATACGGCTGTGCCACTGGGGGGCCGTTTTAATTGAAAAGTGTCATTTCAGTAAGTCATACAAGTAAAAAGTTACACCATTTTACTTTTGAAATAAATGTGTAATTAATGAAAATATTACCAGGAAGACAATCCGGCCCACAACCCAACTTATCTGGCCTGAACTCATTATGAATTACACGTTAAAGTTTAAGTTTGTACATTAGAATATTTTGCTTAAAAGTAAAAGTTTTAATTGAAAAGTGTCAATTCAATAAGTCATACAAGTAAAAAGTTACACCATTTTACTTTTGAAATAAATGTGTCATTAATGAAAATATTACCAGGAAGGTAATCAAACAGAGAATAAAATGTGAAAATACAGCAAAAACAAAGGGAACGTATAATTTAGATTGTTTTACTTGATTTTCATAATGATTCAGAAAAATGCTAAAACTTTTTCTGCTCGGGATAACGAGTGTTGTAATAATAAGGAAAAATAGTTATTATTATGTTAGAATTTACAAGTGTTTGCCTAACGGTCTTAAGGTAAATAATGATGAAAGGAAGTTTTGAAAATGAAAAAAAAAAAACAATCATTTCTTCGTTAATAAAGTATTTGCTGAACGTGGTTATGGCCTAAAAAATCTATGCAAAGCTGTAAAGAAATTGTTGTGTTCTAACTGTCGTCCAGACCGCTATCTGACTCTAGATTATCCAACACGTATTCATACCCCACAAAAATAATCTTGGAAACAATTTTTTTAACTTACATTCGGCAAAAGATCCACGCACTCGGTATAGTTTGTCCAGTTCCCCCAGAGCCACTCGCCATCTTCATTACACACTCTGTAAGCGAATGCAGCTGTAAAAAAGAAAATTGATATACTTTAATCCACAGATATGATGGTATCTTGTTTACTGGGTATTTCAGATTTATAAAAAAATTTTAGCACCGTGTCCATTGAACTATATACAAACTTTCAAGCATTCATTTGTAATTTTACTCTTTGTTAATATGAACATAAAGATTGTAATTCAGTTTATCTTAAACAGTGCGTTACTAATAACAATAACGTTATGTTTGTTTAGAAACTAATGCTAATGATATTTACGGGACATCATTAACAATAGTGATGACAAAACTACACGAAATAATACATGGATTATTCTAGTGCGTAACAACAAACAAGTCACGTATATTTATATTTCACAGCATAACCTTAATGAGGTCTTAATCCATTAGACTTATAAGTTTAAATCCAGAACTAACCTGACAGACTTTTTCACTTTCTGCCAAAATTAAGGAATTTTCTACTACACTTATGAATATGATATTCTAATGCAGGCGATTTCTGTTGCTCAAAAACACTTTGATCTTGAAAACTCAAAAGGTTCATGTCGCCATGTCCGATTATGCTCTCTCTGACGACCGTGCATCTTGACAATAGCACTGCAGCGTAGCTTCCATCGTAAACTGCTACGTCGGTAAGACTATCATGTCCAATGTACGACATTCATCCATAGTAGTTTCCATCAACCGTCTAGTGTAAGAAGACGACGGGTTGCCAGAGCCCTTTTCAACAGTCCGATCGCACAGATATTCACAGGTCTTGCGCCCGGTGAAATTGCCAGTATATCTTCGTATGAAATAAAACAAACACCTTTTTTATTCTCCAGCTGCTTGAAAATGTGGCAGTTGAAAGAGGGTTATGATTGGAAGCTTTATCTTGGTGAACCCATATCCTGTTGGCTTCGTTTTTAGATTATGTTTTAATGATGCCTGGGACACGTGGACAGCTCTTGTCACTGACCTTATATTCGTGGATTCTCACCTGTTACAAAACATCGCACGTTGCTTACTTATCTAGGATACGACTTCTAGCAGGTCTCTTTCTGGATGGTCTTGGTACACCAAAGTGATCTACTTTCCTTTATTTCCAAATGCCAATAAATGTAAGGGATATCCCCGTTTTGAAAATTCTAAATCCCGATCTGAACACATCTTTATGATTTGATTGTATGAATATTTTGCATCGTTAAGGGGCGTTACACACCCTTCCCAAAAGAGATCAGTTTTCGATAGATTCACACTATTTACGAAATGTCAATGTGTTAAAATGTAGTTATGATACATTTCGTTCCGCGGTGACAATCAATCGACTATGGTTGTTAAAATTTGCTAGAATACACTAAATAAATGTTGTAAATCTACAAAATATTAATTCTTAGATGCTTTCGATCAAATAAATTGTTTAAATACAGTTAAAATTATAAGTTTTACTTAAATTGTGAAATTTGATACGCAAATGTGATTTCGACACCAAGAGCTGATCTCCGATCGTTATAGAGTTAACGACAGTCTTGTCGGAGGTACTGAAGTAATGTTAATACGTTATACTATTAGATATAATACGGTAGTACTTTTTTCGTAACCGTGAGTTGTGAGTTTCCGTTGAAGAAATGCGTCATTACATACAAGAAGTCGTCTATTAGACTAAAAAGACCAGCACCAAAACGGTAAGACAAATTGGGTAAGTTTGTCATTGGAAAAAGAACTGAAAATATTTCTTATTAAATTATCCCCTTCCAACGAAAGTCTATCTACTACAAAGAAAAACTAGACAGGAATCAAAAGGTTAGTGAAAGCTGCCACGTTGAAGTTGTTAATGATGGCATTAATAAAGCGGGACCATTTCAGCCAACTCCTGAACCTTTTCCAAGAAATAAGTTCGGACAACGGTAAGGATCATTTCGTTCAGAATGGTACAAAACAAGGTCGTGGCTTCCATATTCTGTTTTTATCACCCTTGCCGAGTGTATGTTGTAGTAAATGATAAGGGGATTATTTGCACAGTAACTGGAATAAATAAATTGAAATCAGCACTAGATTATGAGAAAAGATTTTCAAAACAGCTTGGGATGAGTGAAAAACGAGACAGACAACGGGAGAAACTATTCGATTTTTGTTAAGGTTTACGAAAATTGAGAATGCAGATATGTGCAGAGCACTGGAGAACTGGAGCACTTTCTTCCTTGAAAGGAAGTGCCATTTCGTGGTAAAATGAAGAACTGGGAGTCTCTGTTAAGTAGTTTTATCATTTTGCAAAGAGGCACTAAACTATCTGAAAATGCAAAGAGTGTACCTTTGAATTTCAAGTATACGTTTAAAGACATGCCAAATGATGTAATAGGAACCTTGACCCAAATGGTGCTTTCCAAAAGCAAAGAAAAATACAAAGGTTCTGACTCTCAAGGATGAGAGAGGTATTTAGATGTAGAGGTTGTGTTCCAAAGAAGACAGAAAAAGTATACTACTTAAATACACTGTTAGAATCACCAACTGCATCTTATAGTAGTGCATGCAATTTAAAGAATGCAAAGAGAACCTCCTACAAAGAGGTTTTTGGACATATTCAACTCACTATGTGCTTTTTTACGTTACCACTACATTCATAGAAGGTACAGTGGACCCTCAGTAAAGATATTACTGTATATTCGCTTAACCTGACATTTAGAAGTAACCAAATGCGTCAATGATAGCTATGATGCTCTATAAAATTTACTTCTTTAAGTTTCATGAGATGAATTTACCCTTACGGATCTCTTCACACAAACTTCTGGTGTATTTGCTCAACTTAATAAGCAGAATTTTACTATACTAAGAAATGTTCTACTAATTTACTTGGTTAATTAAAACCAATGAATGCAATGCTTCAATTCTGACCTGCTGATTTATGTATTGCAAATTATGTTTTAAAGTCATCTTTGGAAGTACTAAGAAACCTTCATTACTTCCCACCCACACACACAGACATATATACATCTAATACAGCATTGAAAAAGCACCAGTATATCCATATAGAACCTTAAAACCAGATGTTGTGTGTGGATCTTTTCTCACTTTTTGTCGGTATCAAAAGCTTAGCTACCAAAATCTCACTTGCTATATCACATTTGCCAACACTGTATAGTTTCTGCGGAGGCTTCAAACCGTCAGCATGCATAATTGTGTTGGATTCAAGCACTGAGCATAATAAAGATTTCATTAAATTTGTATTTTTGTCAGAAATTCTTTTTCAATCTCTGTTAATTTCTAATTAAGGGTGTTCAACATTGACCTTTCACTGCGTGATTGAAAGCTCCTTCTTCTTGGAGACAGAACAACTGAATCAACGTGATGTTGACTTGTAGTACTTCTTTTTACAGTGCTTATCTCTTGAACTACAAGTGTCTCAGTGTATGCACGTGCACTTTCGCAAGTGGAGTAGCAAACGATTTATGTGAGAACCCATTTTCTACCCAAACTTGACTACTAATTCTTGTTCAGCTGTCCCTGCTTCATGAAAAAGAAAGAACATGATGGTTTGAGCTCACATAGATGAAATCATTTTCACTCTAAGCATGAAGGACTTTGTGAGAAAGTTTGCAAAATCCAGCCGAATACTGTTTCTGTAAATTTTATGAAAAATTTTAAATTATTTGGATTTGATCATTCTTGTTTTTACATCTTATCGTAGCATTTCATACGTATTTTATATGGTGTTGTTTTTTCTTCGGAGAGAAATTTAAAACATATAGGTTCTTTTTATATATTGTTGATGAAGTCGTATGCATTGCAGGAAATATAAAATGGTGGTATGCGTTCTAAGATGTTTGATTTCAAATACTACGGTTTTCTAAGGTACCAATGAGACTATAAATGCTATGTCGGGATCTTTGTATTTTCAACGTTTCGACTACAAGTCTTCTTCATAATCTCCTGAAGAAAACTTGTAGTCGAAACGTTGAGAATAAAACGATCCTGACATAGCATTTATATCCTCATTGGTACCTTAGTATCCACTTGTCAACATGAATAATACTACGGGTTTCATTTTGCTTTTAAACTGGTGTTTTGCAGCTTTAAATGTTTGCCCTTAATTATGTGAATCACATTTTTTTGATAATTATATTTAAAAATATCTAAAAGAGCTTTATATGAAACTGTATATACCTCTCCAAATGTTAATACTAATAACTAATATTTCCAAACATCATAAGGCATACTTAAAATTCATTTAAAACCTTGTTGGGCATATTGTTCCCCTCCACCAGTAAGGAGGTGGTTAAGGCGCTCGACTTGCAATCTGAGGGTCGCGGGTTCGAATCCTCGTCACACCAAACATGCTTGCCCTTTCAGCTGTGGGGGCGTTATATAGTGACGGTCAATCCCACTATTCGTTGGTAAAATAGTAGCCCAAGAGTTGGCGGTGGGTGGTGATGACTAGCTGCCTTCCCTCTAGTCTTACACTGCTAAATTAGGGACGGCTAGCGACAAACCACCAGTAAGGAAACCTGGAGCCGGGCCTGTTTAAAGCTGGAAAATATTGTGATAATGTTTGTTGAAATGAATAACACTGTACTTGATAACTGCACATAAAGAGATAAATGTGCATGCAGGATGAAAAATCCATGTGTTATTTGAGAAAATAATATTTAAATTGAAGTTATGAGATGTTTACAGTTTTCATTATACTTCTATATTTATTAACAGAAGAAAAAAAACATTTTACAGTCTATTCAGCTTGTCGTTTGCCTGCTTCTCTACTAATTTGTTTAGCGACGTCCAGTCTTCTTGTTGGTAGCATTTATTGATAGAATTATCAGGGAAGAACTTACGCTAATAAAAGGACCATGCGAAGGTCTCTCAGGGAAGAACTTACGCTAATAAAAGCACCATGCGAAGGTCTCTCAGGGAAGAACTTACGCTAATAAAAAGACCATACGAAGGTCTCCATCATCTCCCAAAACACTGAAGTGAAGATCAAATCCAGGGTGAGCCTGGTACGGAAACTAACTGGTACTACATGTGCAACCCAAGCATTTCAAGAAGTAATACTCCTTTCACTAGTCAATCTAGTAGTACAGTACTGCTGCTCGACACGGGCAAACAGCAGCCACATGGAACTCATTAGAGTCCGTTTAAGGTCAGCTAGGCGAATAGTGACTAGAACCCTAAAATCGATGCAAACTGAATGGCTCCTGTCCTTTCACACATTGATCCAACACCAGTTTGCCGTGAGCAGAGCATTATCAAAGCGTACAATCAATTTATGACAAACCCTGAGATTCAAATCAACTTGCACAACCGTACCCATACCCGACTCAAATCTCGTCGACCTTACTGATTCACCATATGCAGCCCTAAATCTCGGAGTCAGTCACCCATAACCCATTGGAAAGACTCGTGGATCTACAGTGATCTTAAAAACGAACACCTCATCCAAGACCCCACCAGAGAAGTTCCAGGATTTGATCTCCAGTTCAAACAAGATGCAGCTACCTACTACACAAATGTTGGATTAAAGTCCCATCCGCGGGTGATTTTGGACATCCAACTCAGCAATCGACCACATTATAAATTTGTGTCCTAAATGCCGCTTTTAGGGAGGTATCGGGGAAACTCGATGTCATGAAATGAATATCAGACCTGAATATACAACTCTAGTTTGCTGTTCTAACACTTCATGTGAAGGAGTCTATGACTTTATTTGTTAAAGTGTGGTAATTAATTTTAAAATGTCCTTTGTGCGTTAAAATTATAAGATGATCC
>NW_013665839.1:22390-38954 GCF_000517525.1 Limulus polyphemus | reverse complement strand
TCATCAGAATGAGAACTAGTATGTTAAATCATCAGAATGAGAACTAGTATGTTAAATCATCAGAATGAGAACTAGTATGTTAAGTCACCAGAATGAGAACTAGTATGTTTAGTCACCAGAATGAGAACTAGTATGTTAAATCATCGGAATGAGAACTAGTATGTTAAGTCATCAGAATGAGAACTAGTATGTTAAATCATCAGAATGAGAACTAGTATGCAGTATATCTGCGGACTTACAACGCTAGAAACCGGGTTTCGATACCCGTGATGGGCAGAGCACAGATATCCCATTGTGTAGCTTTGTGCTTAACCTCAAACAACAGACTTGGAGAAATTATTTAAATATGTAATGTTTTTACAACATTGGAAAAACAATGTTGGTTCAAGAGCTCAATGGTTTGCAAGAAATTGAAGGAGCAACATTTTGCAATTGCACTTTTCAAAGATGCAAACATTTTCAAATCATCTCTCAAGGTTTGTTGAACGACTATATTCTTTGAACATTCACAACAGAGTTAATCAAGTTTATTTCAAAATTGTTATCTTCATTATGGTATCAAAAGTTAGTTACTCTGTTTTCTTTAAGTACGTTTTGTTGAATGTCTCTTTTATTTTTTGTGTATGAATTAAATCAGTTTCATATAATAGGTCTATGGTAAGTACAAATCCTATCTTCCATATGTTATTGACTAGTGACATTTTATTAAGTTAGTAACGTTTTTCTCTCATATCAACTTGTTATTGTACAACATAAAAATAAAATAAATAAAAGAAAGATAAAGAGGTCTTGAAAAATAATTTGGCTTACATTGAATAGTTATCTAATCTCGTGTATTATTTGATCAATCTGCAGGTTGTGTATCATTATTTGGTAAATAGTCTATGACATGATTTTCTACACTTGTTCTTTATATCTAATCATGTGAAATGGTCCCTATTATCAATGGTTGTCTTCACGAGTTGTTATCTGTCTGGACTTCTTCTGAATTGACGTAAAATCGTTCAAGAGACAAATAGTTTATTTTTCCATTTTTAAACATAACTAAACATTTCACATTCCTAACAAAGCCCACAGTAAACCCATACTTTATACGAAAGTATGCAGAAATAAAAATATATATATATTTTAATGAATAAACCTGTTATCTAAAATATTTCCAGTTTCATCTGTGAGTGCTTATTAATAGTTTATTTAAATATGCATTTAAATCGCTTCAAGGATTCTGTGTGTTCTGAAAAGTTAAAAACTTCATAAAATATTCCAGTGGTTAGTTTTGGCATATAATGATGCAAATATTTTAGTTTTTAGTTTCGGTTTAGAGAGCAGTGAGTTAACGTCACATAATTGTATTAGACAAATATAGTGTATGATGGAAAAGTTTTATAATTGGAAACAGCTTACATTCCTAGATTGCGAAACGTTCGAATCTTTTAAAGGATTTTTAAAACATTTTAATAAAATCTAACACATGCATTTTCATTACAGTTGCAAATTAAATAAACCTTTTCATGTTTTAAAGTACTTAGATTCATAAATGGGATAGGAATGTGAGAAAACTGATTAACTTTTTTTATGTTTTAACGCATTTTCGCGCTTACTAGTAATTGCATGTGAAAATTTGTGTTTAACTTTTAGCTTAATAAATGAAGCTCAGTTAATATTTTTGTACAAAAAAAGATAAAAATAATTACTGTAAAACAAGCATACTATACCATACTATAAGGCATTGCAAGAGCTATGAAAAGCTATTAATTAATGTGGACGGCCGTAAGAAAATCAATAAAAATCTGAATAAGGAATAATGTTATTAGCTTGTTAATGATATACTCAGGAATATTTTTTGTTTACATAAGTAGAAAAAAAGGTAAATTAGTTTATATAAAGTTTTTACAATAAGACAATAAATGTATTTTTATGTAATTATAATGAATAAAGTCTAACCAAAATATGAAACTATTATTTTTACAGTACCATGTAGAATAGAGAATTCTATAAGTATTTATTTCAAGTCTTTGATGATGTAATAAATTAGATCCAGGGGATATCTATCTATTGAAATCTGATAGCATGAGCAATTTAGTGAAAACTGTAAAAATCTGGAAATTGAATAAATATTCACTTTGGTAAAACTAAATAAAAAAAATTGTCATATGAACGTTCTTAATGCAGATAAAACTGCCATATGAATCTTCTTAATGCAGATAAAACTGCCATATGAACGTTCTTAATGCAGATAAAACTGCCATATGAACGTTCTTAATGCAGATAAAACTGCCATATGAATGTTCTTAATGCAGATAAAACTGCCATATGAACGTTCTTAATGCAGATAAAACTGCCATATGAAGTTCTTAATGCAGATAAAACTGCCATATGAACGTTCTTAATGCAGATAAAACTGCCATATGAATGTTCTTAATGCAGATAAAACTGCCATATGAACGTTCTTAATGCAGATAAAACTGCCATATGAACGTTCTTAATGCAAACTTCATGAATTGTTCTCTTAATATCAATTGTTTTATTTTACATATCTGTTGAAACGTTTCTTTACAGCACTTCAGTTATTAAAGTAATATGAATATATTTTTCATATCAGGTGAATTAAAACAAATATAAAAACTTAGAAGCAAAGTTAGAATTGATGACAATAACATCTCCCAGTGGCTCAACGATAAGTCTGCAAACGTATAACACTAAAAACCGGATTGCGATGTAACGTGTTGGGTACAGTACATATGGCCCATTGTGCAATTTTGTGCTTAAATAACAACAAACAAAACATTAGCTCTTCACGTTTTGCGACATTTTTTTGTTGTTTAAACTAACAACTAAACGTTATCGGTGACGTGAAACAAAATAATATAATTAGCGGAAATATTTTATCAAAACTATAATGAGTTTTAACATTAGTTTTTTTTATTCAACAAAATAACTAAGAAATTTAGTCTTTGAAAAATCGAATGTTGTTTAACTTTAAAAATTTGTTTTGAAATTACAACGTTTTTTATCCGAATAGTTTTCAACTAAATGTATAGTTCAACAAGAAATAAGACATCTCATAGCTAGGTTGAAAATTATTTTATATTTAAGTATTTCTTGATATGACTCGTTAATTCTATTCTTGGCAAGAAGCTTGACTTGGAAAAGTGAGGCTTATTGCTAATTGACCCCCAATGACACAGCGGTATGTCTGCGAACTTACAACGCTAGAAACCGGGTTTTGATACTCGTGGTGGGCAGACCACAGATAGCCCATGGTGCAGCTTTGTGCTTAACAAACAAATCATTGCCGATTACTAAAAATAGTTCCTAAGTGTCCAACTTTACTACTATATTAAGTTTTCGTAGGGCAAAAGGTCATGTTAGTTTTCTCGTTGTAGTTAGACCAAAAAAAAAGATGTAACGTTTTATTCCATCTTATAAGCTCTAAACTAACTTGTTTTTATAAATACTGGCTCTGTTTTGGCCGAACTAATAACTAGGATAGGTAATACACCAACTCAAAGTGATAATTAGCTTACTATATTACTTCATACTTACCTAAAACAACAGCTGCTTGTACTTTGTTGTCATATGACTCAATATTCAGAAATCCGTGTTTGTTTTAAAATATATCTCCAATAGTAAAACTGAATAACCAACATGTTTTAATGATTCATGTAGGGAATTATTATTATTATTAATTATGTAAAAGGAAAGCTGTTACTGTATGTGCTATCGTTATCTAAGTTCAAATGAATATTAATACTTGTTTCCTTGTTTTAAAGCAAAACCACATTGAACTATTTACTGCATCCACCTCGGAGAATCGAACCCCGGATTTAAACATTGTAAGACCGTAATCTTGCCACTGTCTCAACAGTTGGGGACAAATATTAATACTAGCCCAAATTTCATATTTTAATTACGCTATAATTGAATAAATTATCAAAATTATATACAAATTTGTGAGACAAATCTACTTTTTTATGCCTGATTTTGGTATGATATCGTTAATATTTACAATAAGTGAAACTGACATTAACAAGATATTAGACTGATTCAGGGAATTATAATATTTCAGAAAATACAGCTTTTCTGAGAGACGTATTTATATCGGCGTGATAATGTTTAAGCCAAATTTATAATTAGACTATACTATACCAGCTTCCATCCTGAAGGTGTATGATGGCCTTTCTGAAGGAATCTAACTAACACTGTAGGGTTACTAAATCTTTTAATGCTGTGATATCGTTTGAGGCACATAAATGTTGCTAGAAATTTTTCTATATTGAAGTTAAACACAAAGATACACAATGGGCTATCTGTCCTCTGCCCATCTCGGGTATCGAAACCCGGATTTTGGCGTTGTAAGTCCGCAGTCGTACCGTTGTACCGCTGGGGGGGTCTAAATATAACTGTAATTATTACTAATAACTTTGGAGTTATATCATATACTAAAATTGTTATATCCAGTACCGCCCAATATCAGGGTTCATCAAGCCGGCTGGAATGCGATAGACATAGTAGTGATTGAGACGCTAGCTGTTCGTATCTTCAAACTGCTTGAAAAACCAGTGTCTCACTTTAAACTTGATGCAACAGACATAGTAGTGGTTGAGACGCTAGCTGTTCGTATCTTCAATCTGCCTGAAAAACCAGTGTCACAGTTTAAACTTGATGCAACAGACATAGTAGTGGTTGAGACGCTAGCTGTTCGTATCTTCAAACTGCCTGAAAACCCAGTGTCTCACTTTAAACTTGATGCAATAGACATAGTAGTGGTTGAGACGCTAGCTGTTCGTATCTTCAAACTGCCTGAACAACCAGTCAGTTTGAACTTTATTGGCGTGGTAATCTTTAAGTCACAGGTTTAGTAATGAACTTGCTAGAAAGGTGATTTTACAAACTTTTTTAAATCAAGGATTTATTTGGTAAAGTTCTACGTACCTTTATCTTGATTAACATGGTTTAGAGACAAGTTTGCTGATGCTAGAATTTCCTTACAGAGTTTTTGTATTACTCTTCCAGCAGGGGTCGGAGGCCAACAAAACACAGAGTCCCAGGCTGCACTGCATTGTGCTCCTAAAAAATATAACCACATGTTCGTTTTTTTATGAAATAAGAAAGAAACACTTTGAACTTTGAAGCAACCATTTTGCTTTAAATAAAAGACCAAAGATACTGCTTTTTGAGTGGATTGTTTATTCTTATTTAACTTTTTTACAACAAGCATTTTGCTGTTAACTTTTGCACTCGCAAAGACTTTGCTGTTGGTTGTTTTTTTTTTCACGCTTTTTAAACACTTTAATAAGGATGCAAGAATACTGTTTTTAATTTTACTCGAATGAGAATATTTATTTAGTATTAACTTTCTATAATTTTGTCCTTACAAACGAGAGAAGGCACCTAGCGTAGTGCAGTTCTTCGCACTAGAGACCATTAAAAAACAGGTAAAGCAGAATCCTTTTAAGACAAACGATCTCCATGCCATTTTAAAATCTAGAGCGGTAAATGGTTTTACTGTGATCTTGACATTTAGTTACCTGGCTTTGTGCTTAACTCAAAACAAATAATATAACAGATTTACAGAAACATTACAATAAGAATGATTTCAGTTTTAAACACTTTTAACCTTAACTGGCCTATTACGGGTTTTCAGTTTGAAAACTGTAAAATATCACCTTTTCTTGTATCAAACTGCTGCTAAGTTCAGATGAAACGCTATAACACAACATTCTAAAAATAGCTCGTATAGCACTACTTAAGAATAAAATGTTTGACAAATATTATAACTGTTTTTTTTTTCTTAAGACTTTTTACAATAAATATTTTACTAGTTTTGGTGTGAAACTTTATGCATTTGACATCTTCTCTGTTATTGATATAAATCGCGTTTTAATACATGCATGAATGTTTTAACCAAACTAGCCTCATGAGCTCTATCATTTACTGAAGAATTCTATTGGCAGCAACCTGCGTCAGAGAAAGAGCCGGTAATGTTCCATGTTAAAAGTAAAGCGTTTCACTGTCAGATCTGTTTGTGATTTAAAAATCAAGTGGTTTAGGCCTATGCACCATCCTTGTTTCTGTATGGATAATATAATAAGTTATGTTTTGACAGACTTTCAAAGCTTATTCATATTATTCTTAATTACTATAATAGCCCCCAGTGGCACAGCGGTATTTCTGCGGACTTACAACGCTAGAATCCGGGTTTCGATACCTGTGGTGGGCAGAGCACAGATAGCCCTTGTGTAGCTTTGTGCATAATTAAAAAAACAAAAACAAACAAACAAATTACTATAATAATAGCAACGCCCTCTATGTACTGCTAGCAAAGAAAAAAATGGTGTGCGTTTGCCCTATGATAAAGATCTGGATTTTGGTTCAAAACAGTGCGAAGTGAAATATTCTCTGCCTTCGAGCTGTCGTTGCGTTCTGGAAATAACAGAAAATCTTTTAACGTAGATGGTGAATGGTATTCTGATCAGTAGTTGTAAATTAGGGACAGTGGCAGAAAGCTTTAGTAACTTTGCCTTGAATACAAATACAAAACAAAATGTTTTACAACCAAACTTTGCATAATATTACACCCAAACATTTCGAAAATGCCGATTTATGTCAAAGAAAAACCATTTTTCTGGTCATGAATGTCAAAAACAATGGCTTAATGTTAAATATAACTACTTGCAGACAATCTTGTTACTATTTAAAAACGAAATATAGAGAGAGTAACGTTTATATGTTGATAACCCAGTCATAGCTCAGTTTGATAAAATACTTGCAATTTACTAAACAAAAAGGTGTTATTTCTGTATAGAATGGTCAATCGCTTTAGTTAATATAAAACTGTATACTTATAAGTAAAACATGACTGAAATGTACGTTGTTTTGGTTTTACTAGAGGATTTTCCATAATTTAATATAATATTCATTTTTTTTTCTATAACGTAAGGAATTTTTACAAATCTGGAAGAAGGAAAAAGTCTTATTTAGATCAAATTATTATTTCGTTTACCACAATGAAAATTTTTTTATTATTATGTTTGGGTTCTAGAAACGATCGATAAGACTCTCGCGTCGCGATTGGTCTAGAAACATCTACATACAATGGTTGTCAACATTTTAAGCATAATCAAATGTGACCCGATTTCAATGAAAATGATTCACTTATGTAAAAGTACATATGACGTTTTGTGAAAAATCTGGACGCGATGGAGAAAAGTGGATATCATTTTCGGATACAGCGTACTGGAATTACTGTAGAACATGTAAAAATTTCAAGACAGTAAAACCATCGCAGACCTGTGTTATTTTTTTGCTTCTGTGTGTATATGGATTAAAAATAAATAGCACACAGATATAGTTAAAGTTTAGCAGCACTAAATAGATAGCAGAAGATAAAGAGGATTGTCAATATGTAAACTTGACTTAATTGTTTCATATATCAAGAAACAAAATCATTTAATGAATGACTGTTTCTTGAAAATAAAATGGTTTTTAGGTCTGAGTTTAATTAATCAGATTCAGAACATTTATATGCCAGAACGTTGTAAAGAATAACAGCTTTATAAGCACAAATTAAGTAACGAAAAAAACAAACAAAAATATACAAAAATATGAAGTTGATTACCCGACTAGTTTCGAAGTACCACGTGCGTCATTTTCAAGGGTATACAGTATAAAACTGTTATTCTCTACAACATTTGTAAATTGCATAAAGTACTACTTAACTTGATTATATGCTTGGAGTGTCCATTTATAAAGGTTAAATAACCAATTTCACAAATATGTATTTATAAATTCCACTTAAGGAATATGAGAGTTATAAGTTAGACTTACAGGGGAATAACGGTGTTAATTATGGGTGATTGTTAGTTTGTACAATTTAGTACTGGCCTACCATCATGACCTGCCAAATTCAATCCCCCTAAGCCTAGCTTATATTTCACGAATTAATTAAATAGTGTATGCACATATACATATTAAACACTGGTGAAAACCTCTTTCATATACATTTCAATGAGCCAAATTTAGAGTCCATAAACATACCGCTGACCAACAGGGGGGACTGATTCATGCCCCAAATAAATAATTAAATACTATATTAGTTAGCTACAATTAGTTTACACAATATCCTCTAGGGAAATTATACTTTTGGATAAACAACAAGACTTGAAGTGACTTCGGAAACAGAACTAGTTAAATAGATGTTATAAAATTGCCTTTTAATCACATTTATAAACGATATATAACACAAGCATCCACACGAAAACACCTTCGTAATAATCTCACCCCAATGATATAATAAACGTATAACTCAATTTTAATTAGCTAGGCCTGGTGAATTGGGCATTTCATTCGTAATCTGAAGATCGTGCGCTCGAATCCCGTCACCAAACATTATCTTCCCAGCGTTATAATGTGACGGTCGACCCCGCTATTCTTTGGTAAAGAGTAGCCTAGGGGTTGGGGATGGGTGGTGTTAATTAACTAACTAATTACCTTATCTATTACTTCAAAATTACGAAGGGTTGGCAGGTAGCCGTAGAGTGTAGCTTTGCGTGAAATTCAAAACAAACAAACAATTTAATTAGTTATTTTAATACTAGCTTCTTAGTTTTAAAGTTTCGGTAATGAAATAAGACAATCCTTACACAACTAAAAAAACTTGTTGCATAAGAAGCAGCTGCAAACTCAGACAGCTCAAAAAAAAAGGGCCATTATTCTGCAGTTTCTAGTAATAACACATCCTAGACACTGATCAAACATTGGATCTTTCAGGCTAGCAGCAACACTGGAAGAGTGTGTTTGATGTGAAGTAGAAAATATTAAATCAAGGTATAGATCTCCTGACAGGGTACATAATGAAGTCAATCTCTTATTATTTTTCCCCCATCTGAGAGCATATCAGAGCTCTTGGGTTCCATTAAGCATCATATTATATCTTACACACTCGATAACTGATTTTCAAACCTTTTAGTCGCACCTGTGTGCACACATTCGTTCCGATGAAGATGATTAACACCCACCGAGATCTCTCGAAAGATTTGCTATTTTCATCGCCTTTTTAAATTATTTTATTTTCATTTTTAATATACTTTCACGATTGCATCACTTGTTTCATCTTGGTGTCCAACACATTAACAGGTTTAAAAAATGCTTCAAGTGCTTCATGCCTTTATTTGTGAAATATACTCTTCATGATAAAATCATTATATCGTTGAATATAGAGGTTGAGTACGTTAAAATATAAAGATTTTGGAGCCTCGCCATGTCGTTGCAGTCAATGACGTCACATCCGTTCAAACTCTATCTAATGACCGTGCACCTTCACAATAAACCTACAGCGTAGTTTTAGTTTAAAAGGTACCGTCGTAAGGCTGCCATATCCAAAGCACACAATTTCTGCTTGCATACTTTCAATTAGCCACCTAGTATACGAGGACGATTGTCCGTTTCCCACAGTCCATTTCAACATTCTGTTCGCTCAGAAATCCATAGGCGCTGCTTCCGGCGACTTGACAGATACGACTTCCTGCGTATGGAATATCTTGGATACACCTTTCGTTCTCCAGTTACCTGAGGTATGCGACGGTTAAATGGATATGTCGTGAAAACATCTTGTGTACACATGACTTGAACTTGTGTCGATTTTCCAGACAGAGATTCTTCTTGATCGTGTTACGTACTGTTGCCTGGGGTAAGTAGATGGGTTTCTGCCTCTGACCATTTTTTTTATATCCCCTCTTGTAACAAGACGTCACATTTTGCTGAATAAAGCTGTGACACGACTTTTGCAGATCTTTTTCTGGATGGTCCTTTTACCCCAAGTTGATCCATGTTCCGTTATTTTCCAATGCAATTATTTACGAAGAATGTACCTGTCTTGTAAATTCTAAATCCTTCATCTAAGCACAGTTTTCTGATCTGAATGTATGAATATTTGGTGTCGAAAAAGTCTGTTGCATACCCTTCCCGAAAACTATCAGTTTTCGGTGGCAACATAGTACATCTACCTAATGCCAAACAATGCTAAAACGCCAAAATATGTATTTATAGAGCATAAATCAATAAGTGGAGGCCAGAGTGAAAGTTTGTTCAGCAATTAAAATCCTGCGACACGAGTAAAACTGGTCAAAATAATATTTCGATATATTTTGGAACTAACCTTTCTTCGGAAGATTCTGACTCTATAAACTAAATTAGTAGTTTTACATTGTCAACTGAATAGCCTGACTGCTTGTAGCAAGAATGCGACTTGAAGGTTTAGGTTCCTTGATTATACTTAATTGATGTGTCTGTGATGCAAACATGTCATAGTTGGGTTATGTCACGATAGCTAATAGGCTTATATGTGAAGCAAGCGTGCACTAGAAAAGACAATTACAACTCCATGCTATTTCCCTACTTCTTCTTGTATACCAGGAAAAAAAACATTACAACTCCATACTATTTCCCTACTTCTTTTTGTGTACTAGAAAAAACAATGACAACTCCATGCTACTTTCTTGTGCACTAGAAAAGACAATTACAACTCCATACTATTTCCCTACTTCTTTTTGTGTACTAGAAAAAACAATGACAACTCCATGCTACTTTCTTGTGTACTAGAAAAAAAAACAGTTACAACTCCATACTATTTCCCTACTTCTTTTTGTGTACTAGAAAAACAATGACAACTCCATGCTACTTTCTTGTGCACTAGAAAAGACAATTACAACTCCATACTATTTCCCTACTTCTTTTTGTGTACTAGAAAAAACAATGACAACTCCATGCTACTTTCTTGTGTACTAGAAGAAAAAAAACAGTTACAACTCCATACTATTTCCCTACTTCTTTTTGTGTACTAGAAAAAACAGTGACAACTCCATGCTATTTTCCTGTGTACTAGAAAAAAAAACAGTTACAACTCCATACTATTTCCCTACTTTTTCTACAGAAACAGGAGCTGGTCATAGCCTATTGGTTAGTAGGATACTGCAAGTTGAAATGCTCAAGACTCGAACTGCAATATACTACTGAACACGCTCTGCACTGTCAGAAGTGACTGCATGAAAACTGAGGCGCTCAATCTGCTATTCAGTTAAGAGTAGTCCCATAGACGACAGGTACTGCTGACTAGTTGCTCTATCTCTTGTCAGCAGCTCGTAGTTAGGGATGACTATGCTTGAATTATACAGGAGTCTCAAGTTGACAATACCAAATAATATAATAAATAATCTACGATCTTTGAAACAGTTGCTTTAATTATAACAGAGGGTTTTTATACTCTGGTCTATTACCGATAAACAAAATTATTGGTGTGTGTTTAAAGAAAAAAAACTTTTTAAAAAGTTTTTAAACTAAAATCATATAAAATCGTAAAAACTCTATTGATCTTGACTACGTTTAGTTAACTAGCTTTATTTGAATGTCAAAGGAAACTTGGAACTGAATTTGTTCAGATAAATGAGCAAAATTACTTGTTTGTATAAAATATCCTGTGCAGTTACTGTACTTGTAAGAAACTTCTAGAACGAAGTTCAGAAGCCTTGCGAACCAGTGAAGAGGAAGAACGACATTTTTTTTTACGTTTACCCAACAAAGTTCTCTGTTTCTTATATTTACCCAACAAAGTCTCTTGTCTCTTATGTATATCCAACAAAGTTCCTTGTCTCTTATGTATACCAAACAAAGCCCTTTGTCTCTTATGTCTACCCAAAAAAGTTCATTGTCTCTTATATTTACCCAACAAAGTCCATTGTCTCTTATGTATACCCAACAAAATCCTTTGTCTCTTATGTTTACCCAAGAAAGTTCATTGTCTCTTATGTTTACCCAAGAAAGTTCATTGTCTCTTATATTTACCCAACAAAGTCCCTTGTCTCTTATGTTTACCCAAGAAAGTTCATTATCTCTTTGTTTATCCAACAAAGTCTCTTGTCTCTTATATTTACCCAACAAAGTCCCTTACCTCTTTGTTTATCCAACAAAGTCCCTTGTCTCTTATATTTACCCAACAAAGTCCCTTGCCTCTTTGTTTATCCAACAAAGTCCCTTGTCTCTTATATTTACTCAACAAAGTCGTGAAGTCAAATTAATTTTTTCATTTGTTTTGTAAGTTAAATAAGCCTTTGTACAGGAGTAATATACAACCCAGTAGGTTGTGTATAATAAACTAATATTATTAAAAGTGACTATTTTGTTTTATATATATCTGTTGTGAAAGAAATTGTGATATAAACTTCCGTAAGTTAATTAGCATGTTTTCTGTTTTTAAGATCTTTCGTAGTAATTTTCTTACTAGAATTAATCTCCGTTTCTACGTTCTTTACAAAACACACGCTTTCCTGCGAATCACAAGAACTTAAAATTTCGAAAAACATTTCTTAAGGGAAGTTATGAAACTCAGCTCATCATATCAGATTTGTCACATGGCACTATAATCTCTCGGTAACTAGGCAAATACACAATGACAATCTCAAGTTTAACAGGAAACTCAGAATAGTAACTTATACAGAATAATGAGCTGATTGAATCGATGTCTTTAGTTGTTATAAAGAAACCCCCCATATTAAAAGTTACTTGTTTTCAGAGGTACATAGGTCAATATCTATACAGATACGCTAAACATAAGCTTCACAAACTTCTTTTAGCTACACAGTGAAGTATCTGCATTATAATCTCTTGTGTTTACCGCTGAGCGAGTGGAAGACCGAGCATATAAAACTGTTATCAAATTAGGCAAAATTTAATATAAAATCTGTAAACACTAACTGCTAGATGAAGTTTGAAATGAGGGCTTAGTAGAAGCTATTATAAGAATGTTTGTTTATAACGCAAAGCTACACAATGAGATATCTGTGCTATACACATCGCGGGGAATCGAATCCCGGATTTTAGCGTCGTAGGTTAGATAATTTATCGCTGATCCATCGAAAAACATATACAAACGAAACTTGGTAAAACTAAATAATGAAGATGAATTTGATATGGCACGCGACGTTCCACCAGTGTTAATCCGGCATTATTAGGCGACAACTTAAAAATAAATAAAAGTAAAACCGAGTCTAAAAAAAAATAAGTTCACAGACAACGTATAATACATTCACTCGGTAAACAAAAAAGCACAAATGAAATAATAACAAGTTCAAATCTCCAAAGAGTTTGTTTGTTTGTTTTGTTTTTAAGCACAAAGCTACAAAATGAGCTATATGTGCTGTGTCTACCACGGGTATCGAAACCCGGTTTCTGGGGTTATACGTCTTCAGAAATACCGCTAAACCATTGGAGGGGGGTATCTCCAAATGGATCGGAATTAGTTTATTTTATACCAGCTTCTTATTGTCAAGTTATGTGCAAAAAGTTTCACATGCTGGTGTACGTACAATAGTCATAGCTTATCCAAGTAGCTGATGTCGTTATTGTTTTAAAACCTTTTTCTTAATACAACATAAAACAATGGTTATCAGTGTCATTCATACAATTTATTTTGAATATTGTATACATAATCAATGTAAAAATTCATTTTTTGACTAATAGTGGACTATACGTTATCCAGTAAATTATACTTTTTTTTTATTTTAGCACTATGCGCTACTGGTAAAATAAACATACATTATAAACATTGAACTGATTTACACGTTTATATACACTAGACTGACTCATCCATTGTTTAAAATATAATTGTTTTTGGGAAGTCGAAGTTTTACCATATCCGTTTCTAAGTCGCATTCAACCGTGTAAAGTTTGGTGATCCATGAAATAGAATGGTACTTTTTACAGCAACTTGAAGAACAAAGACCACTCTTCCTAAGCAAGAGGAATTCGTGGACCACCACTACGAGTCAATAGTCTTCCAATCAAACAATTTGCTGTTGCTCGAGAGATCAACTATATTCACTCTGATCGGTTAAGTTTATTGAAAGTTCGCTCCATTCGTGATTGGTGTTCTTGTTAATTTGGTTTCAGTTTTGTGGTGTTTTGTTCAGTTATCATTATATCCCAGGTGTTATAACAATTGTGAATAGTCGATCAAAACGAGAAGAATATCTGTTGACTTAATGGGAAATATTTGTTTGTTTTTTTTATCTTTAATTCTAGTACCCTGCAGAACGTTTGTTCAAATTCTTAACATCAAAACTAAACAGCAGATTGACTCCATTTTGGTAACATATTTGGGTGTATTTAATATTATAAAGTGTTTATAGAGATTAAACACAGCGGTCAAGGGAAAATATCAGATTTACATATTGATATTGTTTGATATTTTGTAGGTAGTGTGACGCTACCCAAAATTGATTTCATTTGGGAAGGATGTGTAT
Organism: Limulus polyphemus; assembly: GCF_000517525.1. Classification (NCBI taxonomy): domain Eukaryota; kingdom Metazoa; phylum Arthropoda; class Merostomata; order Xiphosura; family Limulidae; genus Limulus; species Limulus polyphemus. The sequence continues at coordinate 24,657 of NW_013665839.1, read as the reverse complement.
CAGCCCTTTCTTTTACATGCAAGATATGCATCCACTCGGATCATAAAGATGGGTTCATATAGGGGACTTAAAACGTCCAGACGGAAATATTCTTTGTACGTAGTGTGATGAGTGGACAAATGATTGTGGATCAACATGGGACTCCAGAACCATCCAGAAAGAGACCTGCAACAAGTCGTATTTCAGCCGTGGTAAACAAACTGTAGTGTCTTGTAACTGATGAGGATTCGCGAATACAAATGTTATTAGCAAAAGCTGTCCATGTGTCGCAGTCAACAGTACGCAACATACTCAAGAGGGATTTCTGCCTGGAAACGAGGTAAATAGGGTGTGGGTTCACCAAGATAAAGCTTAAAGTCATACCTTTAGTTTCACCGTTGCATACCTCACATATATCAAGTTTAACCGTCGCATAACTCAAGCAGATGGACAATGAAACGAGCATTCTATTTTATAGGAAGATATATCTGTCAAGTCCGGACGCAACGCCTATGGCTTTCTTTGCGATCAGGCTGTTGAAACTGTCGTCCTCGTGAAAATTGTAGTCGTCCTAGAACACACTCGTCAACAACTATTCAGCTTTAATACTTCGTTGAAATATAAATTTATATATTTCAAATAAATTATGCTTTAGTTTATGTTCAAATAATTATTACAGTTATGTAAAACCTGCATACCATAAAATAGAATGGTATTTTTACGACAATTTACAGATCAAAATCTACTCTTTCTAGGCAAATGGCATTGAGAAACACCACTGTGAGTGGATAGTCTTCTAATCTCACGAATTTCTGTTGCTCGTAAGATAATAAATGACTTTTGGTAGACCTACAACAAGTGGTAACTATATTTGTTGAGAAACATACATGAAAAAAACTGTTGTTATTTTTTCTGATACTAAACTTGTAGATCTGAGCCCACAGCAATACTTTAACAAATATTTACTTCTAATCAAGCATTTTTCTTACTTTCTGCACCCCAGTGGCACAGCAGTATGTCTGCGGACTTACAACGCTAAAATCCGGGTTTCGATAACCGTGGTGGGCAGAGCACAGATAGCCCATTTTGTAGCTTTGTGCTTAATTACAAACAAAGTTATGTTATATAGAAGCATCTCAAAACAACAACAACAACCAATAAAAAAAAACGATCCTAACTCCATTGCTTTATGTTGTTTTCTCAATAGTAACCCGTTGTATATACAAATATATATTACGTTTTCAAGATCTATTTTGGGTTAAATCTTCCCACATTGGTATTAATAGCAGTGGTCGTTGTTATTTTATTAAATAATTATTAAATACATTTCTTTATAACAGAAATGAACGCTATCCTTTATTCTAACCAATCACGAACTATTTATTCGATTTAAACTATAAACACACATATTAAATGTCCCAATTTTTGATACAAAAGAGTTATCATAATTATAAATAATGATGTTTCGTGTTAAGTATTACAATTTCGAATGGTCTGAAACCGAGCTAAATGATAATTTAAATTCATTAGTTAAATAAATGCCGATATGTATTCAATTTATGATATTTGCCAACAATATTGATACACACAGTTTTCTTTTTTAATACAAATATATTTTAATATACAATCAATAATACAATTTACGATAACAGTTATTATCAATAGTTATTACAAACAGTGATTTATATACAAAAGTTTTACAAACTTACAAGCAATATAAAGTATTATCGAGGGTTCACGATGAGCTAGTTAATTTCGAGTTGATGTAGGTATAATTCACTTAATAGGAAGCTAGCTAGCTCTGTGGTCTTCACTAATCACACGCTGATTTTTCCTACCAGTGACATTACGTAATAATTTCATAAAACCACTAATGTGCGATGTGAATCCACTGAAGTTGAATGATTTGTAATGTTCGAAATTTCTAAAAGTTCCTGGTCAATATATATGAAGTCTCGCTTAATAAGCGTTAATCACAGTTATAGCTTCCGAAGTTGATAGCACACCAACTATAGCAAACCAATAATAGATAATGTTTTGTTTTTTTAGCGCGTCGCGTTGGTTATATTTATAGGCGTGTGGAGAGTTTCTCGAAATTTCAATTTTACGTAACAATACTGACGCTAACACTAGCATTTACGTATACACATATATTGCTGATTCTTAAACTCAAGAATCTTCTACAACTTTAGAGAGTTTCGCAATACAGATTTAACAGTATAAGTTAGGTACATTTCTAAATATAAATTAATTTAAACAAACATCGATATTAAGATTAATATATAATA